>NW_028234416.1:10519841-10549841 GCF_977035675.1 Penaeus japonicus | reverse complement strand
TGTATAAATATTTGTTGGGAAGGAATGGCGTTTATTTACGTAATAATAAGTACTATAATGGTGATTTTTGCGTACTATGCTGCGGGCAAATGTCATTACGGGATGACCGTTTACATGATATTGTTGTCGTATCCTTACAGAGAATGAATAGAAATATATGTCGACATTCGATAACATCATGGTAAATAAAGCCAGTGAGTATTCAACCAATGAAGAAATATTGATCTGGGTTTATTTAGTCAACCATCCTTAGCCCTAATGGTAATTTCAGTGAATGTTTAAAGCCAGCTATTAAATAATCTATAAAGGATTATCTCGAAAGTCATTTATTCTATACAGCGAGAAATCTATACGCAGACTTGAGTCTTTTCTTTCCTTTCTTATCCTAGCATGACATTACAAGTTTACGATAGACTGTCCAACAGCTGATAGTCTATTGCTTTGTGACGACAAGTTGTCACTTACCAAATAATAATTTATTTTTGCAGCTCGTAGAATAACTAAATAAGTATTCATTACGAGTCATAGATGTGCCTGGCGTCTTGGAAACACTGTTCTTAGTCACGGAGAATCATCTGATCTATTCATTTGATCAAGTTTCGTAAAATTAATAAGAAATAGTTGTGCGTTGGCGGCGCGCGACAACTATTCCCGGCAACCCAGCGTGGCCAAATGCTGGAGGAAGAAGGTCGACGGAGCTCAGTTGTGTGTTGGTGAGAGTGAGGGGAGGGCGTGATTCCGCTCCCTCCGTGTGTGCTGACCTCTCTGTTCGCAGAGGACAATAGCTATACTTTACGATTGTGTCTTGGATGCATGATTTTAAATACTGTTAAAATAGGATTATGGTGTTGTAGTGACGGCGTGTCAGTGTGTATATGCCTGATAGTAAGGACCTAAGAAAGCTATGAATGCTGGAGAAGTGGTACTGTCCTGCGGCGGGCTGGGTGTTGGGATGATGAAGACGAGCAAAGTGAACAAGGTGGGTCATAGCGGGTGGTCAGCAGGTCACCACGACCCGTGGATTCAACCGGCAGCCGTACCAACCACAACCACCACAAACCTGGGCCCAAAGGAACCTCCTACCAATACTTCCATGGACTCTGGTGTGGCAGGTTTGCGCGATACTCCCGTTCACACCCCAGCGCCGATACACAACAACAACAATAATAACAACAACAACAACAACATGGTGGGCAACAAAGGAAACAACAACAACGAAGAGTGCGACGTGCCCAAGTTCATCGTGGACCACACGACGCGCACAACTTATATGAAGGGACGATTTCTGGGCAAGGTGAGTTCAGTGCCCCATGCTCAGCCAACCTTTACGGCTCAGGCCTCCTCGGGCCTCCTCGCTCTTTACCTCTCCCTCTATCTCTCCCACCTTCGTATTTCATTCATTTCCCGCGGCATCCTTCTATCTATCTGTAGAAGGGGAGTGGAGTAACTTCGCTCGGTGTCTGGAGGCATTTTGGTGATGCTTGCTGCAAGTTTTGTTTGGGAAGTTGGGCCGAGCGAAGAGATGAGCCTTGTTTTGGTGTGGAAGGGGGAAGAACCAGCGTCGAGTTGGTATGGTTTGTTCGAGGCTAATCTTCCCCAGACTAACTTGTTAGGGTGGTGTAGGTCATTGAAAAGTAGGCCTATATTATCCCCTTGATGTATACCCAGAGACCCTATGAAGGGAAGGGAGATTCAGAATCAGAATGCATTTCTAATTGATTCCATTCTTTTCATTTATGGTCGGAGAACCGTTGTTATTTAACACTTGTCAAAGAGCAAGTGAATGGACTGTAATATGGATATCTGAAGAGAGTTCGGTACTTTATTTTATGAATTTGTCATGTTTACCACATATTCTAATGTTTTTATGACATATTCTTGGAATGATACGGTAGACATCAAATCAATTACTGAAGCAAATTTCAGTAAGGCAATGCAGTACTAAGGCAAAGCTTTGTCCAGTACATGCACCACCATTGTGATTTTTGTGAAGATTATCGGAAATTGTTTTCCAGAGAGATGACTAGAAGTGTTGTGCTTCCGGCCTATTTATATTTACATGCTCGGGGGTTCTTGCAGGATGTTTGCTAGTGTTTGATAGAAGTTAACGTAGGAGAAATTCAGACAATCACTGACATGACGAGAGCAAGCTATATGAAAATAATGGACGTAACTTTCTGGAAATGATTTTGTATAGAAATGCACTTTATTCCATCTTTTATATAAATGCACTTTATTCCATCTTTTATTTTAAATGCACTTTATTCCATCTTTTATTTTAAATGCACTTTATTCCATCTTTTATTTTAAATGCACTTTATTCGATCTTTTATTTTGTTGATGATTTTTGTACATTGGTAAATAATAGTGGAAGTAAATTATTTGATACACGGCCATGCATCTTTACTCTATATAACATTCATCTGCTAAGCTGGAACCAGTGTTAGGAATGGCTGCTTGTCTCGATTCTTGTCCCATCTTGCCCATTAGAACTGGCGGAGTGACCTTCCAAATATAGTATGGGACCTTCCACACCACCTCCCTAGTCCCTCCTTCCCACCATTACCCCCTCCCCCCTCCCTCTCTACCCAGACGGCGTGGGCGAGGCATATACAAGGGTTAGGGTCCGACTTCGCCCAATGTGGTCATGGTGCAAGCTGAAATTTGTACATAAAATGATTGGAGTTGTCTATTTTTAGGGAAGGGCGAGTGAGGCGAAGTGAGCGTTTGTTTGTGGAATGAAGGCCTTGCTGAGGTGTGTTTGGAGGGGCTCTTCGGTGGTCACTCTCATGACACGAGTGAGGTCAGGCCGCGGTCACGTTGTCCTCATGGTCATAGCTTGCTTTACGCTGACCTCATACCTCCTGTGTAAAGGGTCACCTAGGGTCACTAAATCTGAAAAGAATAATGATCTGCTCCTCTAAGTAATACCAATACGACGGTTCATGTGCTTGTTTGGTAGCGCGTGCTGCACGGCCTTACAGAAATTATACTTGCACTTTGCCGACGCAGGTCTGTATGGTTATGCAATGGCATTTTCGCGGTCGCTTGTGTAACTTTAGCACATCACTTGTAGTGCCTCACTTGGTACGTGTGTACTCTGGAGGGACGAATGAGCCGCATATATAGCATTTAAAAGATAATACAACTTTTGTCTTGTCTATGTATTTTTTCATACAATATTTACCACTTTCATTTGCTTACACGATAAGGTCTTCTTATCCTATGTGAGACAGATGGCCCATGGAATTATCAGATAGTGTGAACATAAATATTTTCGACACGATATCGAAGGTGTGTAACATGTGCACTTATCTCATCGTTAATCTCTTCCATCATTCTCGCAGCTGCGTTTCCTGTAGCCCATTATTCTTTTTCCTTCATTGCTCCCGTTCGTCTTTACTACCTCGATCGCCTTCCCTCCCTTGCCCCCCCCCCTCACCACACACACACACACACACACACACACACACACACACACACACACACACACACACACACACACACACACACACACACGCGCGCGCGCGCGCACACACACACACACACACACACACACGCGCGCGCGCGCACACACACACACACACACACACACACACACACACACACACACACACACACACACACACACACACACACACACATACACACATACACACATACACACATACACACACGCACACACATACACACACGCACACACACGTCCAGGAGCAGCGAACGAGGAGCGCCGTGCCCGTTAGGAGGTTCTCACCATCAAGCAAATGACACACGAGCGAGCTGCTCAAGGAGATCCTTTGGACACATTATCCCTCAGTCGCGCGGGGCTGAGAATGGCTACGATCGGGAATAGGCAGGTTCTCATCCCCAGCTGATTAAGAGGAGATTAGTGTGGGAACTCCCCTCCCTCTCCCGCTCTCTTCCTCACTCTTTCTCTACCCCTCTCCTTCTCTCTTTCTTCCTCCCATACTCTCTTTCTTCCTCCCCTTCTCTCTTTCTCTCCCTCCCCTTCTCTCTTTCTCTCCCTCCCCTTCTCTCTTTCTCTCCCTCCCCTTCTCTCTTTCTCTCCCTCCCCTTCTCTCTTTCTCTCCCTCCCCTTCTCTCTTTCTCTCCCTCCCCTTCTCTCTTTCTCTTCCCCTTCTCTCTCTCTCTCCCTCCCCTCTCTTTTTCTCTCCCTCCCTCTCTCTCTTTCTCTCTCTCCTCCCCTCTCTCTTTCTCTCTCTCTCTCCTCTCTCTCTTCTCTTCTCTCTCTCTCTCCCTCTCTCTCTCTTTCTCTCCCTCTCCCTCTCCTCTCCCTCTCCTCTCTCCCCTTCTCTCCCTTTCCTCTCCCTCCCTCTCTCTTTCCCTCTCCTCCTCTCTCTCTCTCTCTCCCTCCCTTTCTCTTTTCCCTCTCCCTCCCCTTCCTCTCTCTCTTCCTCCCTTTCCTCTCTCCTCTCTCTCTCCTCCCTCTTCCTCCCTCCCTTCCCTCTCCCCTCCCCTCCCTCTCTCTCCCTCCTCTCCCCTCCCTCTCTCTCCCTCCCCCTCTCTCTCTCCCCTCCCCCTCTCTCTCTCTCTCTCCCTCCCCTTCTCTCTTTCTCCCTCCCCTTCTCTCTTTCTCCCTCCCCTTCTCTCTTTCTCCCTCCCCTTCTCTCTTTCTCCCTCCCCTTCTCTCTTTCTCCCTCCCCTTCTCTCTTTCTCCCTTTCTCTCTCTCCCTCCCTCCCCCTCCCTTCTCTCTTTCTCCCCTCCCTTCTCTCTTTCTCCCTTTCTCTCCCTTCTCTCTTTCTCCCTTTCTCTCCCCTCTCTCTTTCTCCCTTTCTCTCCCCTCTCTCTTTCTCTCTTTCTCTCTCTACCTTTCCCTCTCTCTTCTCTCTTCTCCCTCTCCTTCCCTCCTCTCTCTCTCTTTCTCCCTCCCCTTCTCTCTTTCTCTTATCTCCCTTCCCTCTTTCTCTCTCCCCTTCCCTCTCTTCTTTCCTCCTTCTCTCTCTACCTTCCCTCTCCCTCTCTTTCTCTCTCTCCTTCTCTCTCTCTCTCTCCCTCTCTCTTCTCTCTCTTTCTCTCTACCTTTCCCTCTCTCTTCTCTCTCTTTCTCTCTCTACCTTTCCCTCTCTCTTCTCTCTCTTTCTCTCTCTACCTTTCCCTCTCTCTTCTCTCTCTTTCTCTCTCTACCTTTCCCTCTCTCTTCTCTCTCTCCCTCCCCCTCCCCCTCCCCCTTTCCCTCTATCTCTTTCTCTCTCTCGCCCTCCCTCTCTCTCTTTCTCTCCCTCTCCCTCCATATCCCTCTCCCTCTTCCTATTTCCCCCCTCTCTTCCTCTTCCAATCCCCCCTTCTCTCTTTTATATCCATGCGCTTATGTAGGCTATGTCATAGTTTCTGGGCTTTGTCATACTCGCTTTGGATACAGATCGGAATCGCTGGAGCATTCCGTTATTTGTCTTTCGGTTGGTTTATGGCACTTGAATGCATTTTCATCAGTGCTGCGGATTATTTACGTTTGGTTGCTTGGTTGCAGAACTCGGCGGGATGTTAGGATGCAACATCGTAAGATTGAACAAGACAATGTGTGTGCAATCACTTGCTCGCACTTTAACTCTGGTTGGGATTCCTTCAATTCCTTCGATAGCGTCTCTTTAATGTGGATAACGAAGGCAGTGGAGAGGGTGTACTGCTAAGGGGATGCGAGAGAGGGAGGGAGGGGGGGGGGGCTGGCGTTTCTGCTGGGGAAACTAGGTTAGAATCGGCAGATTCACGCGCGCTTTTGTGGAGCACTGCATGCTATTACCTAGAACCATGGGACTAAGTTCTTGCTTTCGGTTGTGTAGCTGCTCACTCTAGCCTTCTATGTTATTTCAACGGCTTTGGCACGCCGGCACACTACGACATCCACTTCGCCGTCAATCACTGCGGTATTCCTATCTCCTCTGTGGTATGCCGCCACTGCAAGTTAAAACGTCAGCCTCATTTGGTTTCCATCGCCGCCTACATTGTCTCAACATATAGTCAGCTTGGGTATCATTTAACCACATTCCTGCCGGTCGTATAAACAAACAAACACATCTTACTCCTCTGCGCCTATCATTCACTAAAAGAGCCCGTGAATATTGCAATCACAACGCAACTCGAAGCCGTAGCACCCATTTTAGCACCGCTATTGTTATTTTTTTTAGCCGACCGCTAACTTTACTACCAGTTCTCATCAACCGCAAGTTAACAGCGACTGTGCCAGTGCTGTCAACCACTGCACTGTCAGCACCGTCAGACAAGCATGCGGCCCAGCAGCTCCAATCGCTATGTCTCCCTTCCTCGTGACCGAATCACATCCGCTGCAATCCTATTCCAGTATCAGCCGTCTGGGAGAACCAACGCGACCGAAAACGACCACTCCCCGGCCGGGCACACCACGCACGACCCGCCGCCAGGACCCCGCCTCAGTACTACGACCTTTGCCAAATCGTTACGACTGCGTTGTACGACAGAAACTTTTCAACGGCGGGAGACGGACTTGAAGGGGATGGCTCGGCCGTCAGACCTCCGCCCACACCCACGGGGGCAGGGGGAGGGGAGTGGGACAAGGGCGGCGCTGGCTGAGTGAAGGGGAGGAGAGGGGAGAGGGGGAGGGAGGGGGGAGCGCACACGGCAACAACAGCTGTAGGTGTACGTACACACTTCCTTAAACGTTCAGGTTCATAAGTGAATTGCAATGTCTCGGTCGCGGAGGGAGGGAAAAATCGCAACAACTGTACCTCTGGCAGTGGTACGTTAGATCGATGCCGGCGATGTTTCCAGGCGTATGACACAGCCCCGGGGATGGGGTGGGGGGGATAGGAATAGTTGTTGCTGCAGACATAGTCTACGTTTATCCATCGTAGTGACATACAAACCGAAGCCCAGCCTTGTTGTATTTGAGTCCGGTATGTGGCGAGGAAGTCCGAACAAATGACCTGGAGTCCAGCTGGGTCTCTTCAGTCCATTCTGGAGTAGGGGACAAAGGGAAGGGGATGGGATGGGAAGGCTAGAGGGGCTAGGAGGGGAAGGGGACGGGTGGGGGAGGGGAGGGGGGAAGGGAGGGGGGAGGGATGTGAGCTAGGGACGGACTGTGTGTGAGGAAGAGCTGGTTCCTTACACCGAGAGCAGTGCCGGGTGCGATATCGTCGGCCCGAAGTGTTTTTCTCTTTGACAATTAACACGAAGATCAGACGGCGAGGGATGGCAAAGAGAGGTGGGTGAGTGAGTGAGTGAGTGGGTGGGTGAGTGAGTGGGTGGGTGAGTGAGTGGGTGGGTGAGTGAGTGAGTGGGTGAGTGGGTGGGTGAGTGGGTGGGTGGGTGAGTGAGTGGGTGGGTGAGTGAGTGAGTGAGTGGGTGGGTGGGTGAGTGAGTGAGTGAGTGGGTGAGTGAGTGAGTGAGTGGGTGAGTGAGTGAGTGGGTGAGTGAGTGAGTGGGTGAGTGAGTGAGTGAGTGAGTGGGTGAGTGAGTGAGTGAGTGGGTGGGTGGGTGAGTGAGTGGGTGACTTTTGACTTTGACGAGTTTATTGAGACAAGTGATTACGTACATCTCAAAAGGATGAGGTAACATAGGTTATCCTTACCCCAATCTTAGTCCCTTTTTGGGCGTGAGTGAGTGGGTGAGTGAGTGGGTGAGTGAGTGAGTGGGTGAGTGAGTGGGTGAGTGAGTGAGTGAGTGGGTGAGTGAGTGGGTGAGTGAGTGGGTGAGTGAGTGAGTGAGTGGGTGAGTGAGTGAGTGAGTGAGTGAGTGAGTGAGTGGGTGAGTGAGTGGGTGAGTGAGTGGGTGAGTGAGTGGGTGAGTGAGTGAGTGAGTGGGTGAGTGAGTGGGTGAGTGAGTGAGTGAGTGAGTGGGTGGGTGGGTGGGTGAGTGAGTGAGTGAGTGAGTGAGGGAGTGAGGGAGTGGGTGAGTGAGTGAGTGAGTGAGTGAGTGGGTGGGTGAGTGAGTGAGTGAGTGAGTGAGTGAGTGAGTGAGTGAGTGAGTGAGTGGGTGAGTGAGTGAGTGAGTGAGTGAGTGAGTGAGTGAGTGAGTGAGTGAGTGGGTGAGTGGGTGAGTGAGTGGGTGAGTGGGTGAGTGAGTGAGTGAGTGAGTGAGTGGGTGAGTGAGTGAGTGAGTGAGAGGTCATTAGGAAGAGGAGGGGCATCATGAGAGGAAACTCGGAAGAAAGTCTTGAAGCAAGGAAATTCGCGAAGGAAAAGCAGTTGGGAAAAGTCAGGTGAAGCAGAAATTCGCAGAAACAGTAACTACATACTGCTGCTGCCGCTGCTGCTGTTCGTACTACTACTACTACAACTACTATCATTACTACTACTGCAGCAACTACTACAACCTCTACAACTACTACTACTACTACAGCAGCAACTACTGCAACCCCTACAACTACTACTACAACTACTACCACCGCCACCACAGCTTTTTTATTGTGTACATTAACACGTTGAACATTAAACCTCCCCGCATCCGAGTTCCATTTATTAACTTACAGTAGAAGAGACTCATTGCATTATGCTGTGTGTTGCATTCACTCACTGAGCCTTGTTATGCCACTACCAACATTTATTTTATTGCAGCTACTATACCACTAACAACACTATCACTACTACTGCGGCTACTTCTATCGCTAATACCACTTACCATCACAACTGCCATTGCCACTATCGCAACTACTACTACAAGTATCACCAATACTATTACCACTACTTACCGTGTGCGTGGGTGGGTAGGCTGGCAAACACTGGATAGAGGAACTAAAAGGCATACTTACATGCAGACATACTTGTATATCTACGTGCATGCCTGCGTACGTACGTATAGACATACATACGTACATACATTCGTGTATAGACTGCCAACCAGGCTACTGCGTGGTTAGCGTGATGGGTTTATGGTTGTGTAAACAGACAGTTTGTTGAGTAAATAGAGAAGTGGGCTCATAGTTGGTTGAGGTGAGGTTGTGGGCGGTTTGAGAGCTAGAATGTTACAAAAGTAAAGGTAAAATTACTAAATGTTAGTTAGAATCTTACTTATTGCTAGTAAGATGAAGGACAGAAGTTGTGTTCGCATTCCGAGGCATGCGATGGCGGGCAGGTGAGGAGCAGACAGTAGTTGGGGGGTGGGGTGGGGTGGGGTGGGGGTGGGGGTGGGTGTAGAGACAAAGACTAAAAGGAAAAAGCATCTGATGGAATGATTTTCTTGCGAGGAGTTCTGGATTAGAGGTTAATTCTAAGGTACGCAATTCTTTTGATAGGCAAAGATGTGTAAATATCGAAAAACTAGATTTTATTTTTCTCCATTCAGAATCCTCAATGCATGCTTTGTTAGTCTCTGACACACGTCGTTTTATATCAGCCATGAAGACTAAATTAATCTAACATGTTTCTTTGAAAATAAGAACAAAAGGTGGAATATTTTTTTAGCTTTTGCATTTACCACCAGCGAAATTATTACGTAGAACAAACACACATTACCAAATGATTAGCATACAAACAGGTGGACACTAGACAAATATTTGGTTCCAGGACAAAGCGTCCCATGTGCTTGCCCGTTTAGAGGGAAGGGGAAGTAGATAGTGTCTAGTAGGGGGGGAGGCAGCGACACAGCAATGACAAGGTGACTGAGTTTATTGGATTTACAGGTGGAACCAAGAAAGTAATTTGAATGAACCATTGCTAGGTCTTCTTTTTTATGAGAAAGTTATGGTCACGACCACCATACACATACAAATGCTTCATAAGTAGTAAAGGAGTTCACTGCATAAAAAGGTGTGAGTGAAGGTACATACCTTGAGTAGTGGCAAGATGTTGACCCGAGTTTTTTTTCTTGATTAATTTCCTTTATTTTTCTTTCCGTAAGATGCTTTTTTACTTTGCTAAAGTAACTGCTGTTCATTCTTGGGCGGTCAGTAACTCGAGAGGGCGTGGGATTTAAAGGGAACGAGTGAAGGCCAGCCAGAGGGCATGGGATTGAAGGACGCGCTGTAACATGGTAACAGTTTTACAGCTCGCCAGATCCAGCCTTGCAACTTTATTGTTGACTTGGATTTCGTGTCTTGTGATCGACGAAACTGATGGGTTACTGCTCCAGTGGGACCCCGCTTGAGGCGAGCGCTGGTGGGTTTTGCGCGGGGATCTTTGGGGCCATCCGAGAGATTGTTATGTATGGAAGCAGGCAGGTGGTTTTCCCAGTGATGGGAGATGGAGCTGAAGGAGGTACTTGGGAGAATTGGGTACAGGGAAGAGGTGACTACGTTTGGACTTGCTAGGTACGTCACACGCAAAAACTTGCCTAGAACCATATGTTACCATGTGATGAGAGAAATGAGGAAGGAAAGATTAGGAAGGGTAGAAAGTAAGGTGTATTTGTAGGAAGATGGTCTCGAGAAGAGAGGCAGAAGATAGAGCAACTCGGAGGAAAACAGGAAGAACATTTATGCTAACAACAAAACACAGTGTACGAGCTGCGTCTGGAGAGCGTCTGCCTCCCACCCGTCCCCTCCCCGCTCTCTGTACTGCTCATCTCCCCGTCCCTCCCCATCCCTCCCCTTCCTGCTTCTCCTTAGCTGGCGGGTCACGTGACCTTGGCAGCGAGAGGAATCTCGTTCCGAGTACACAGAGGGAGCAACGACTTGTTTTGCTTTTGTTCCCCGTAGTTGTGAGGGGACGTGCCCCACCTCTCGCCCGACGCCTGTCTAGCCTGTTTGGCACAATACAAGTCTCGGAGATGGAGGTGTACGGGAGGCAGATGAAACCACTCCAAGTGCATTCACCGGGAATGTAGAGTTGAAAAGGAGACAGAACGTAGAGTGGAAATCGGACAAATATAGAGGGCTGGGAATGAAAACGGAAGACAAAGGCGAAGAAAGTGGTAGGTCATGACTGGGTACCTGAAATGAGAAACGTTGTCAGTGACACCTGCAGACCTTCCCTGGGGGAGAGTGTTTGCTTGTGCCTGGGAGTTTTCTCTCAGATGAGTGTTTCCTGGGGCCCGTCGAGAATTTCTGAGTGCAGGATACATATCTTTTGGCATTGATATAGTCAGCTCAGAGGTAACTGAGTTCTTTTCTGTCCTCCATGAGTCCTCCATGAGTAAGTAACATGTTTTTTAACGTTTAACAGAGTTAGAAGAGGGACACGAGAACGAGAGAGAGACAGTAGAGACAAGAAGCAGAACGAGAGGATCAGCAGAGTGAAGGCAAAAAGAGGCAGTAGCAGTGTTTAAGCCCGTTGAACACATGTTTATGATGCTCTCGCGGCTGATGGCGTATAGTGCGCGGTGATGGAGCCTGGTGGTGGGAGGGAGGGTGGCCACTTTGAAACAGGTGATAAATTTCATTTGGATATTGAAATTCACGGTGGGACTTGTTCCAGCGATGTTGACAGCGGAAAGGGAAAAATACCACAATAGGTCAAATATCGTGGAATATTGTAAACATCGTTGAGTGTAGAATAGTTCATAATCATTTCGGATTTTGGATAGGATTTCATTGATGCCGGGAGTGCCTGTATGCATGGACTGCCCACTGTGGTTTTGTTTTATCCTTTTTCTTACACATATGAGTCCAGAAGTGCTTAGTCAGCAAGGAGCCAATTAATAGGCCTACGTAAATGTTTGAGAAAAGGGTATTTATTTTTTTATATTATTGTTGTGAACGTTATGATAAGGATAGTGATAATAAGAACAATAATAGTAATGATTAAAAGAAAAAAAGTTGGTTATAGTTATGATGATGATAATGATAGTGATGATAACAGTAATATAGATACTAATAATTTAAGGGATATTTTTTCCTGATAATGCAAGGAATGGTAATAAGCAAGGGATGTGAGGCAGGCTCTAGTTATATATTTTTGGTGAAAAATAAAACATAGTGGACAGTTTTATGTTTCCAGCATCAAAGGGTTAGTAAAAATATACATGTTTTAACATCGTAGCTATACACCGATGAGTCAGCAGACCATGGAAGAGGGGCGTGAGGCGAAAGATCAACCTGCAAAGGCATTGTAATGTAATTAACAGATGTGCGAAGAGTGGCTCGGCATTGTTTGCGCTTGTCCGGTACGCGGTCGAGTGTTCCTGTGATGGGACAGGCTATTGTCTCCCCGACGCCTGCTGCAGTGTACATGTGTCGCTGTGGTGTCCATTACCAGTGGAGTGGCTCCCGGCCGCGTCCCTCTACAGATTCGCCCTGTTATTGCACCGTTGAAGGAATGGCACACGAGTTATTGGCCGCCGCCTGTTTTGCATAATGATGGGGTCCTGATCCCAGGCGGCGGTCATCGCGGGGGGTAGGAGGGGTGGGAGGGGGGCTCGTTGTGGGGAGCGCGGCGCAAAATTGTCCTGATCTTACCGGGGAGGGGGGGGGGGGGAACTGGGGTCGGACCGCTGGAAGGGGGGTGCTTAGCATGGAGGATACTTTAGTCGGAGGGAGAGCGGGTTAGTTGGCACATAAGTGGGTCAGTAAATAAGTGCAGGGATCGGTAAAGAACGGAATTAGTTTGGTAATAAGTGGATGAGTGAGTGAGTGAGTGAGAGTGAGTGAGTGAGTGAGAGTGAGTGAGTGAGAGTGAGTGAGAGTGAGTGAGTGAGAGTGAGTGAGTGAGAGTGAGTGAGTGAGTGAGTGAGAGTGAGTGAGTGAGTGAGTGAGTGAGAGTGAGTGAGAGTGAGTGAGTGAGAGTGAGTGAGTGAGTGAGAGTGAGTGAGTGAGAGTGAGTGAGTGAGAGTGAGTGAGTGAGAGTGAGTGAGTGAGTGAGTGAGAGTGAGTGAGTGAGTGAGAGTGAGTGAGTGAGAGTGAGTGAGTGAGAGTGAGTGAGAGTGAGTGAGTGAGAGTGAGTGAGTGAGAGTGAGTGAGTGAGAGTGAGTGAGTGAGAGTGAGTGAGTGAGAGTGAGTGAGTGAGAGTGAGAGTAAGTGAGTGAGAGTGATGAGTGAGTGAGTGGAGTGAGTGAGTGAGTGAGTGAGTGAGTGAGAGTGAGTGAGTGAGAGAGAGTGAGTGAGAGAGAGTGAGTGAGTGAGAGTGAGTGAGAGTGAGTGAGTGAGTGAGAGTGAGTGAGTGAGAGTGAGTGAGTGAGAGTGAGTGAGTGAGAGTGAGTGAGTGAGTGAGTGAGTGAGTGAGAGTGAGTGAGTGAGTGAGTGAGTGAGTGAGTGAGAGTGAGTGAGAGTGAGTGAGAGTGAGTGAGTGAGTGAGAGTGAGTGAGTGAGTGAATGACTGAATGAGTGAATGAGTGAGTGAATGAGTGAGTGAATGAGTGAATGAGTGAGTGAATGAGTGAGTGAATGAGTGAGTGAATGAGTGAGTGAGTGAGTGAGTGAGTGAGTGAGTGAGTGAGTGAGTTAAGGGCCCGGGTTCCTCCATCCCCTGTGCAAGACACCGCAACGACCTGTAAATCCCGCGCATCGGGTAGCAGATCGGATGTCCGCGCCTACCGGTTTAAATCTCCCTGTTAGTGGTAACAGCAGCGTGGGCGGGGAGGGGGGAGGGGGAGGGGTGTAAGGAAGAGGGAGAGGGTGAGGGGAGCCATGTTAGACAAATAGAGGGAGGAAATGGCTCCATTACTCTTCTGCTCGGGTTTTCATCTTGATGTTTTGCTGTTTCGCATGCAAATCATGTGCCTTGCAATATCTCAAAGCACTGGCGGATTAAAGTGCAAGAGCAACGACGTCTCGCTTAGGGTCGGCGGCAGCTTGAGGGCCGATTCCGCCTCGCGTTACAGCCATCGCGGGTGTCGGGTTGCGAGCGAACACACACGTCGACGCTACGTAATGCACTCCTGCTTCATCTTGCGTTATTCTGGTGCGCATGCAACTGGTCGGTTCATGCTTTCGCCTTTTGAATTGGGCGAATTTCAGAGATTGATAAAGAAAGAAGAAAAGTTGTCGATTTGAATATTTTATTGAGATGGGGAGAGGCTGCTGTGAACTCAGCACTGCCATGCCGTCTGAGTGAAGGAAGGCGAACGGAATATATTTTGGCAGCGCGTGTGGTCAGCGCACGTTCAACACGGCGTTGCACAAAACTCTGCGATCCTATTATCGTAATCGTGGAGCGGAAGGGGAGGTGCTTCCCGGTGCGGCTCCGAGGGACCCTCCTCGTCGCAGGCGCCCTGCGGGACGAGCCAGCCCCAGCCACAGCCGTGTGTTCGGGGAGCTAATGCAGTTAGGGCACGGAAAGAAAGGAAGCAGAGTCGGTCTGCTCTGTCAATTTTCTCCTCCTCCCCTCTCTCCTCATCCTCCCCCTCTCCTCACCTCCCCCCTCTCCTCCCCTCCCCCTCTCCCCTCCCCTCTCATCCCCTCCTCCTCCCTCCTCCCCCCTCTTCCTTCCTCTCTCTCTCTCCCCTCTCCTCTCCTCCTCCTCCCTCTCCTCCTCTCTTCTCTCTCCTCCTCTCTTCTTCCTCCTCTCCTCTCTCTCTCCTCCTTCTTCCTCTCTCCTCCTCCTTCTTCATCTCTCCTCCTTCTTCCTCTCTCCTCCTCCTTCTTCATCTCTCCTCCTTCTTCCTCTCTCCTCCTCCTTCTTCCTCTCTCCTCCTCCTCCTTCCTCTCTCTCTTCCTCCTCCTTCTTCCTCTCTCTCTTCCTCCTCCTTCTTCCTCTCTCTCTTCCTCCTCCTTCTTCCTCTCTCTCTTCCTCCTCCTTCTTCCTCTCTCTCTCCTCCTCCTTCTTCCTCTCTCTCTCCTCCTCCTCCTTCTTCCTCTCTCTCTCCTCCTCCTTCTTCCTCTCTCTCTCTCCTCCTCCTTCTTCCTCTCTCTCTCTCTCCTCCTCCTTCCTCTCTTTCTCCTCCTCCTCCTTCCTCTTTTTCCTCCTCCTTCTTCCTCTCTCTCTCTCCTCCTCCTCCACCTTCCTTTAACTCTCTCTCTCCTCCTCCTCCTCCTTCCTTTAACTCTCTCTCTCCTCCTCCTCCTCCTTCCTCTCTCTCTCTCTCCTCCTCCTCCTCCTCCTTCCTCTATCTCTCTCTCTCCTCCTCCTCCTCCTCCTTCCTCTATCTCTCTCTCTCCTCCTCCTCCTCCTCCTTCCTCTCTCCTCCTCCTCCTCCTCCTCCTCCTCCTCTCTCTCCTCCTCCTCCTCCTTCCTCTCTCTCTCTCCTCCTCCTCCTCCTTCCTCTCTCTCTCCTCCTCCTCCTCCTCTTCCTTCGTCTCTCTCTCTCCTCCTCCTCCTCCTTCGTCCTCTCTCTCTCCTCCTCCTCCTTCGTCCTCTCTCCTTCCTCCTCCTCCTTCTTCCTCTCTCTCTCTCTCTCTCCTCCTCCTCCTCCTCCCCCTCCCCCTCCTCCTCCTCCTCCTCCTCCTCCTCCTCCCTCTCCCTCTCTCTCTCTCTCTCTCTCTCTCTCTCTCTCTCTCTCTCTCTCTCTCTCTCCTCATCCTTCTTCCTCTCTCTCTCTCTCTCTCTCTCTCTCTCTCCTCCTCCTTCTTCCTCTCTCTCTCTCTCTCCTCCTCATCCTTCTTCCTCTCTCTCTCTCTCTCCTCCTCATCCTTCTTCCTCTCTCTCTCTCTCTCTCCTCCTCCTCCTTCCTCTCTCTCTCTTTCTCCTCCTTCTTCCTCTCTCTTTCCTCTATCTCTCCTCCTTCTTCCTCTCTCTCTCCTCCTTCCTCTTTGCTCGTTTCACCTGTTCTCTGAAATACCGGACAATGCAGGATAGAGTTTGATCCTCGTCCACAAAAAATATCAGATTTTCAAAAGCTAGATCCGATGTAAGCAAACGCCTGTAGACGAGCTATCTCGGGCGAGCCTCCAGAAACCTTTAAGGTGAAAGATTCCGGCTCATTTGCGAGCGATCCCGCCGCGCCGTCCCCTCGCTATCCCCTCACCGTCCCCTCCCGCCATCCCTACCCGCCGTCCCCTCGCCGCCTCGTCTCTTTATTGTATAAGCGGTAAGGGAGTAGGTCAAGGCAGTACTCGAGGGAAACCCCTCAACCTACACTGGGATTGAGGGAGAACCTCTTTTGTTTGTTGATGGCTGGTGCCATTTTTTTTCATTTTTATTATTGTCGTTTTCCTTCTTCGATTATATAGCTTATAACGCAGTCGTTGTCTGCATTTCCTGTCATGTTTCTTGATATGTGCAACCTAATAGTCTTCTTGGTCGTGGCAGTAGACGCGATTCATTTGGGATTCGCATCAATGCTCACGGTAACCAAGGGAGAAAATTGGTGTCAGCTGAACTAGCATCAGTTCCAGTGTGAGGCAAACGAGGTTGACCTAGGTACTAAAACTCGTTGCCACTGATATGCGTCAAGGCTGACCTCGCACACGAAAACCTTGACCTGTCCGGCTGAACTTTTTCGTATTTGGGTAAAGCCCAAATACGATGACCTTGTCTGCCGAGGAGCACGGCTCAGCGCCGGCGGGCAAGGTCGTACTTCTGAATCACAAACATCACCATTACAGTTCCAGTTGTTGCTATCATCACTTTTATCTTTGTTATGGTTGTGAACGTTATCATAATTTTTTTCCTATTGTTTTATTGCTATTATCATCATTGTTATTGGTGTTTCTATTTTATGAGTTATTTTATATAATGTATATTTAAATTATAATGATAATTGTAATGACAATAATATAAATTATAAAAATGGTAATGATGATGATGATGATCACAATAAGAACAGCAGCAATACCAACTGCAATTATGGCAAAATTTACGATAGTTAGAACTATAATAAAATCGGTATTTACAAAGATAATGATAAGCTTGATGATGATGATGGCGATGATAATGACAATAACAATGATGAATGACAATAATGATCATACATTAGAAATTGACTATGCGACGCGAGTAGTCTAGACCCTGTGACGCGATGCGCGAAATGAGACGAGTTTGCGCTCGTCCGTACGTCAACCTCCCAATTTGTGAATCGTGGTTATGAATTACGAGTCCCGTTATTTGTGCTGTTGCCGAGGTCGCCAGCTGTCGCGGCTTTCGCTTCTTCCTGCACGCCTCCATCCTCGCCTATTATTTCATCAACCGCGGTTCCTTCCACAAGACGAAGGCCATGGTGTCGCCTCTGATGCTGCGAGAAGGGAGATAGGGAGACCCCTTTTCGAACCGCATTTGCCGAAGCGCCCCCAGCCCCCAGCCCCCCCCTACACACACACACACACTCATGCCTCGCGAGGTGTCGGTTCCCTCTGGAGGACGTCACCCCCAGCCTCTCCCTCCCTCGCTGCCGCCCCTATGCTGGCGGCGGTGACTCCTACCAGCATCGCCACATCTCCGGAATTAATCCTCCTCCCCTTTACTTGACCACGCCCCCACCCCCCACCCCCTTCACTTCCTCCCTTATCCAGACCCGTTAGGTTCTCTCCTCCTCCTCTCCTCTACTCTCTTTTTACTCTTCTCTTCTCTTCTCTTCTCCTTTTCTCCTTTCCTTATTCTTATTCTTATTCTCCTCCCTCCCTCCCTCCTTCCTTCCTTCCTTCCTTCCTTCCTTCCTTCCTCCTACACCCTCCTCCCTCCTATCCCCTCCTTCCTCCCTCCCTCCTCCCTCCCCCTCCCTCCTACCCCCCCCCCCCCCCATCAGCACCAGGTCTGCACATTAGCCTGCTGAGGCAGATATATAATTAATTGGTGTAGTAGTTGCTGCGCGGTCTTCATGGCGGGGCATTTGCTGATTAGCGTTAGGGGGGGATGCGGGGTTATATCAAGATAGCGGTTATCAGTTTTTTAAAGATCTCTTGTGAATTAATCACTTACGTAATTTACTTACGCGAGAGTGTAACCTTTTTGTGCTTATCTGTGTTGTGGATGTCCATTTCCTCCTCAAGCTTTCGAGTGTTTTTTTTTCTTCTTTTCTTTTTCTTTTCTTTTATTTTCTTTGCGCGCGGTAGCCCTGTAAGGTTGTGATCGTTTCCAGAAAAGGTTGACTGGCAAGATCATGGAGGGAGAGTCACGGCCGAGGGTGTTCCGACCGCAGATGCATGAGCGCCTTTTTTTCCCCTTTGCTTTGGCACGCTCTCCGCTCTTCTCCTTCCTTCGCTTATTTCTTTTCCTCCGTCGCCCTATTCTTTCTGCTTTCCTCTCCTCTCCCTCATTCCCTGTCCCTTCCCCTATTTTTCCCCGTTTCTAGGTGTCCCATTGTCCCGTATACCTATCTCTTGCATACCGTGGTAGCTTGTATGCAAATGCATCAATGTTGCTTTTATTAGTGAGATCCTTGGTGGGCGGCCGACGGCGAGCCCTCCTCGAAAGGGGAGTCTGCGGTTTCCTTTGCCCGTATTTGCATTTAGATAGAAGCGGGGAACGATCACTTCTCGGCCCGAAGATGTTAAGTGCAGCGCGCTTTAATGGAAGGAGGAAATAGCTCCGTCTTGTGGGACATTCCTTTAGATTGTCTCTTTCGTGAAGGTTTCATTTCTTTTGCTCCTCGAGGTCCTCCTTGGTGCCGATTATCAGCCACGTCTTGGTATTCCTGATGGTGGCGATGACGATGCATTTTACTTTTTTCTTTCTCTACGCGGTTCATTGATATTGCAGATTTATCCATCAGGTTTTTTTTTTGTATTATGAACTTGTTGAAATAAGCACACAGTGATAAATATTAGTTAAGTTTGCACGTTGATTACAACTTTTGTCATTGATTTTTGGAAAAAAATAATGTATAGCCTTTTCTTAAACATGTTCTCCCTCTCCACAGGTAAGCGCAGTGGGCGTGTGATTCCCGTCGGCGGGCATTGTGCAATAAGGTAGTGTGCAGGTGACGGTGATGCGCAGGTGTTCTGTATAGTGTAGCTGTGTCACGGTTTCGCCGATGAGTTACACTTTGGAATTATGCTTCACTTATGATTCGTCTGACCGTCTGGCGAGAGTTGGCACGGCGGGGGAAGGGGAAGGGATTCGTTGGGTCATTAGGGTTATTTTATTACATTACATATATACATGGGTATATATATATATATATATATATATATATATATATATATATATATATATATATATATATATAGTTATATTTAGTTATTTATAGTTATATATTCATATATATTTTTATATATTTTAATATATTTATATTTATTAATACATATACATATACATATACATGTATATACGTATACATATATACATATATACATATATACGTATACATATATACATATATACATATATACATATATACATATATACACATATACACATATACACATGCACATACATGTCGGTCATCATGGCGGGGCGTTTGCTGATTAGCGTTAGGGGGGGATGGGGGGTTATATCAATGTTTCTGTAGACTGACGGGGCGAATGGCAACATGTAAGTGAAGTGATTGTGGATGTGTCGTTACGGCTTTGGCGGGCGGGCGGGCGGGTGGGCGGGTGTTATTAGGATAATGGCGGGGATCGTCTTTCTCTCCCGCAGTCCTTAACTCCTCCTCATATCCTGTACACCCCCCCTCCCCCTCCTCCTCCTCTCGTTTACTTACGTAGATTGTGCAGATGGAAGGATGGAAAAAGGGATCCGTTTGTTTTTCTTTTCTTCAGTCCCTTTGGCTTTCTGATTTACCAACGGGAGAAAATTCTTGCCGTTCTTTCCGTCCGATGAATGCGAACGCGAAGGAGAAAGCACTTGTTTTTTTATGCGCGGGTCCTCGCGTGAAAATGGCGGCGCGCGTAGGGGATGAATGTAGGATCTTCGTCAGGCCGGGCGCTCGGCGGCGGCTGACAGGTGACGGTGGGAAGGAAAAGCAGTTTGTTGTGATTACAGGGATTTACTGCAGCCATTGTTGTTGTTCTCGGCGGTCGTATCCTGCCCTCCCTCCCTCCACATGGGAGGATGGTGATCTAGTGGGGGGGGGGGGTGACCCAACGGATGAGGGGGGAAAGACAGGGAAAGCAGAGGAACACACGCGGACTACCCGTCTTCTCCCCTAGTCCCCCCCACCCCCCGTCACCTCTCCGTCACCTCTCCGGCCCCTATTGTTTTTACATGTCACATCGCTCGGGTCTTCCCTGCGGTCTGCCTCGTCGCCTCTCCCTCCCTCCCTCTCTCTCTCTCTCTCTCTCTCTCTCTCTCTCTCTCTCTCTCTCTCTCTCTCTCTCTCTCTCTCTCTCTCTCTCTCTCTCTCTCTCTCTCTCTCTCTCTCTCTCTCTCTCTCCGCCGTTCCTGCTCGAGGCGGCCCTCCTCCGCCTGTCTGACCGCAGTTTGTTGTTTTTCGGCGTCGCGTGTTTTCTTTCTCGCTTATTCTGTATGCAGTTGTCTGTACGGATGCTACAGTGCCTTTGAATAGTCAGTTAACAAAAATATATTAAGTTTATAATACGTGAAATGGGTATCGTAAATGTGTGTCTGTTTGCTTAAACGCCGTTTGCGTTTTCTTTTGCAAAAAATGTGGCCGTGTTTTGTAACAGCTTATTTAGGTTTTATCGATTCTTTGCAATTCAGAGATTTGGTTTGTCGCATTGACCATTGACCTGTCCCGTCACGCAAGCCCGCCATGCATAATCCCCTGATGTCTATCATTGCTTTACTACGGCGTTTATTTACTTTTATGACGTTACTTTGCTACAGTTTTTTGCAGTTTGCCAACCTCTTTACGTCCCTCGTATTTTCGAAATAATGTTTACACCCATGGGACGTCCAGGAGGTCCTTTACCATCGTTTTCATGTCGTGATCCCAATTCCAGTATGCACCAGTTTTCTCCCTCGACATACGCACGCGTTTATGATTTCATCTGATGTGTTGCTGCTTGGAAGGCAACTGGATTTAGGAATAGCGAGTGCGGCCAGTTTGCCACCCCTCTCTGCCTTACCTTTCTTTCCCGGAATTGCACAGGCGTTGCAAGCTTACGCTCAAGTTTTATTTTGTAGAATAGTGATTTTTTTTCCATATATTTTCACTCCTTGTATAGATACAGCGAAGGAAGACGGTAAGTCGCTGGTTTTCTGACACGCGATTCGTTTGTTGTTTGTCGTGGCCGACCCGCATATTCTAGGTCAGGGGTCATGTTTGTTCAGCCTTCCATGTGTGCTTGAACTGAGGTCAGTCAAGTCAGTCGGTATTATTTGCTGGTTCTGTTATAGTCCCTGTTTGTTTTGGGATGCAGTTCGTCATTCACCGTGGAGGGTCCTTTTGGTGTGTAGAGAAGTCAGTGGTAGGTCAGGAATAATCCTCCGCCTCTTCTCTTCTCTGTCCCTCCCTCCCTCCCTCCCTCCCTTCCGCCCTACCTCCCTCCCTCCCTCTCTCTCCCCCTCCCTCCCTCCCTCCCTCCCTCCCTCCCTCCCTCCCTCCCTCCCTCTCCCTCCCTCTCTCTCTCTCCCTCTCTCTCTCTCTCTCTCTCTCTCTCTCTCTCTCTCTCTCTCTCTCTCCCTCTCTCTCTCTCTCTCTCTCCCCCCTCCTCTCTCTCTCTCCCTCTCTCCCTCCCTCCTCTCCCTCCCTCTCTCCCTCTCTCCCTCTCTCCCTCTCTCCCTCTCTCCCTCTCTCCCTCTCTCCCTCTCTCCCTCTCTCCCTCTCTCCCTCTCTCCCTCTCTCCCTCTCTCCCTCTCTCCCTCTCTCCCTCTCTCCCTCCCTCCCTGCCTCCTTCCTTCTGCCCTCCCTACCTTACCTGGCGGAGGTTCGGCTGACAAGAGGACCAGACTTGAGCGGCGTCGCTAGTCCTCTCGTCGTGAGCTCCACAAACAACGCAACGGGAACCTGCTATTGCTCCCGGAACATTTGTCATGCCCGGCGACGTTTCGAGGGCGTCCCCGTCTCCTACCCTTCCCCCTTCCCCCTTCCCCCTCAGCTTTTCCTGTTTCCCTTCGACTTTTGTAGTCTCCCCAGGGTAAAGGGTTTGGAGGTGAAGGGAATGGGGAGGGATGGAGGGAGGGAGGATAGCAGGGGGACGCGCCGGCTTTGAGGAAGGGCATCAGTTCGTTATCCTTTAGAAAACATTTCCGTTATTTTATCCTTATTTTATTGCCATCCATTCGTAATTGTTTCGTGTCGCTTTAATATTTAGCGTTCGGTCCACGCAACTCGTTGCCTCAGTTCATTCCGGTAGTTGCTTTGCCGCGTTGCCTCCGTCCCTTTTTTTAGCACTTCTTTCCTCCCCTTCTTCCCGCCCCCGCCACTCGCTCTCCTTATCCTCCGTGCCTTCTATTGTTCTCGTTCCATCCTCCAGTCCATCTCTGTATCGGTTCTCTCTCCCCTCTCCCTCCTCGCCAGCTACTCTCGGCCCCTTCCCTTTCCTCCTGACTTCCCTTTCCTTCCTCGGCTGCGCATTTCTGGCATTTCGCTTTCGCTTTTGAAAGCATCTTCTCATTTTCTTTTTATGGGCCTTTCTTTTTGCTCCTTTCCTTATTCTGTGCTTTAGGATGTTCGGATATTGCTTTGTTTCTCTGTTTCTCTCCTAGGAGGCTGTTCGGATTTTCCCATTGCGTGTTTATTTTACATTTTTATAATTATTTTATTTTGTTCTACCTCTTCTTATCATTGATTTCCATTATGTCCTCTTCCTTGAGATTCCCTTTGCGTTTTCCCCATTTCTTTTTTTTTCCTTTTTGCTTTGTCCCCTTTTTCACCGATTCCACTTCTTTGCAATATCATCAGTATCCCCCCATATTTTCCGGATTTCGCCCCTCCAGCCTCCAGCGGGGGGCGTCGTCACGTTATACCTTGCAACACATCTTTCTTGTGTGTCTTCTTTTCTCCGCCATTCTCCTTTTTATTATTTCTTCGTTCGTTTTTTTTATGATCATCGTTTTCCATAATTCATTTTCATTTCGCCTCAAGTCTTACTTTATTCGTGGGCGCCCTCGGGGTTTGCGGGAAGGCGGGGTGCAGGGGGGGGGGGTCTTTCTAGACGTAAGTCGCTCCAAACCTTTGATTGCTTATATAAAGGGCTTGGGGCTTCGGGGCAGGGCTTGGCTGGTGTATGTAAGGGGAGGGGGGGGGGACTTTAAACCTTTCAGTAGTGCGCTTGTGTGTCTGTGCTTGCTTTCTGTTGCTCCATTGCTGTCCCATGCAAGTGATTCATGGGCAGGGAGAGAGCCAAGTTCTTGCGAACTACAGTGACGTGTCAAAAATAAAGAAAAATAAGATGGAGCCGCCGATATTCGGAGCCGCCGATATTCCTGTGAGGAATAATATCGTACGAGACTGGCCACGGGGAATGGGATATTTATATTTGGTGTATCTTTATGGAAGTATGTGTGTTTGTATGTTTATATGTATGTATGTTTACATGTATGTATGTTTATATGTATGTATGTTTATATGTATGTATGTATATATGTATGTATGTATGTATGTATGTATATATGTATATATGTATGTATATATGTATATATGTATGTATATATGTATGTATATATGTATATATATATATGTATGTATATATGTATACATGTATGTATGATATACGTATATACATATTTGTATGTATGTATATGCGTATCTATCTATCTATATATCTATATATATATATATATATATTGTATATTAGGGGTATTCTTTACGAATGCCTCAATAGCAATATGCGCCTATGAGAAATACAAAATGGAAGAGTAGTAATGGCTAAACGCAGAAAATAGAGCCTTGGCACCCCTCATAACCCCTTCCCCCTCGCCCTCGCGCAACCCCTCATTTATGAGGTAAGCTCATGAGATGTACGGCGCCTTGTCATGCGACGTAGAGGTCAATAGAGGAGCCAGGGCGGTCCGGGCCGGTGCCATTATCAAGGCCGAATATCCAGGCGCCCTCCGCATGGTGGCTGCTATTTTTATTGTGGCAAAGAAAGTGAAACGAGTTCTTGTGAATCGCGGGGAGTCATGCAAAAGAAAGTCAAGTCTTTAGATGGCATTAAATCTCGAGCCCGCCCTGGAAGCCCAGGGGGGCGGGGGCAGACTGTAGAGGCGAGGAGGCAAAGGTCAAGAGCTGTGGGATGTGCAGTCAGCACTCGAGCAGTTCGGTTATTCCTGGGCAAGGTACTCCTCCAGGCGCTGCCAAGGAGCAGACGGACGAACGGACACACACACACACACACACACACACACACACACACACACACACACACACACACACACACACACACACACACACACACACACACACACACACACACGCACGCACACACGCACACACACACACACACACACACACACACACACACACACACACACACACACACACACTCACACTAACTATCTCTCACTCTCTACACTCTCTCTACACATACACATACACATACACATACACACATACACACACACACTCTCTCTCCTTCTCTCCCCCTCCCCCTCCCTCTCTCCCTCCCTCCCCCCTCCCTTCTCTCTCTCTCTCACTCCCTCTCTCCCTCCCTTCTCTCTCTCTCTCACTCCCTCTCTCCCTCGCCCTCGCCCTCGCCCTCGCCCCCTCCCCCTCTCTTTTCTCCTTCCCTCCCTCTCCCTCTCTCCCCCTCCCCCCTCCCCCTCCCCCTCTCCCTCCCCCTCCTCCCTTTTCTCCCTCCTCCCTTTCCCTCCCTTTTCTCCCTCCCCCCTTTCCCTCCCTTTTCTCCCTCCCCCCTTTCCCTCCCTTTTCTCCCTCCTTCCTTTCCCTCCCTTTTCTCCCTCCTTCCTTTCCCTCCCTTTTCTCCCTCCTTCCTTTCCCTCCCTTTTCTCCCTCCTCCCTTTTCCTCCCTTTTCTCCCTCCCCCCCTCTCCCTCTCTTTTCTCCCTCCCGCCCTCTCCCTCTCTTTTCTCCCTCCCGCCCTCTCCCTCTCTTTTCTCCCTCCCGCCCTCTCCCTCTCTTTTCTCCCTCCCGCCCTCTCCCTCTCTTTTCTCCCTCCCTTTTCTCCCTCCCCTTTCCCTCCCTTTTCTCCCTCCCCCCTTTCCTCCCTTTTCTCCCTCTCTCTTCTCCCTTTTCTCCCTCCCCCTTTCCCTCCCTTTTCTCCCTCCCCCTTTCCCTCCCTTTTCTCCCTCCCCCCTTTCCCTCCCATTCCGTCCCTTGCCTAGACATTCCTGCACTGCCGGCGCGTCGCCTGGGAGATCTTGCAGGGCGACCTACCTGCCGAAACTCATAAAGCAAGATGCTATGATTATGCACGAGTCGGCGGTTGCTCGCCTCAAGATGGATGCCTCGTCTCGACTTCCTCGCTTCCTGTCATGTGATGCAGTGTTCGGCTGGGCTGTTTCGGGCCTTGCTGCTGGCTCCGGCGGCCGTGCAGATTTTGCGCGCTCCGAGGATGGTAGTAGATTTTGACTTCATTGCTTTGTAAGATTTTGTTTGTCTTTAGATGTTTGCCTCTCCTTGCTATTCCGTATGTTGTTAACGATCCGCGTTTTTTTTTTCTAGTCCCTACCCTTCCCCTTTACTCCCACCCCCACCCCCATCCCCATCCCCATCCCCTTTACTCCCACCCCCATCCCCATCCCCATCCCCACCCCATCCCCCGCTTTTTTTTTCTTTCTTCCCTCCCAGAGCGTGCCCGACGCGGACTCGTGTCATAACCGAGACGTTTTTTTTTAAAGAGACTCCTTTAAGCGGATTCTTCCAGCCATGTGGAATTTGCTGCCGTATGATGACACTTTGGCCCTGAATCGGTGTGATGAGGTATCACGTGCCAAAGATCGTAATAGTGCCATTTACCCTTGGCTACAATTTATTATAGTTCATAGTGCCAATTGGTGATGGTGCATGCCCTGGGAGCTAAGGTTAACGTGAGGGTGCCAACGGACATAAGATAACAATAGTTGAAGAGTCCCCCTGTAGCGCATCACACTTGGGAGATGTTGCCTCCTAGCTGTGGTATTTTGGTGCGGCGTCTCACCCACAGATTGTGCCCCTCCCCATCCCCCCACCCCCACCTCCACCTCCACCCCAAACCTCCCTGCCGTAGCTGCTACCCTCACCTCCTTCCCTCTCCTCGCCATTGTGTGCTGCATCCTCTGAACGTACTACTCCCAGGCCACGCTGATGCCCCGCCACACTTCGCACGAGACACAACGCCGCTCATCTTCCTTGTTGCCTCCACATAGTTTTACCTTCGTTGTTGCCGAAGTCATGCATCCGTTACCGTGTCCAGATTTTTTTTCAATTAAGTATCCTTTCCACGGTACATTTAAAGAAATCTAAACCTGTTTCTTTCGTATTTCTCTCATTGTCATTGTTTGTGTTATTGATATTCTGATTCTTCTTGTTGGTGTCGTTTTTGTTATTATTGTTATTATGTTAGTATTAATATAAATTTTAATGATGATTAATAATCATAATGATGATAATAGTAATAATCTTACTATTATTATAGTCCTTGTCAGACTTCCCTCCCCCTTCTTCGTGCTTGACGCAAAGAGACTGTGGCTTCCTTCATCTCGTCCGTTTGTCTGAATGAGTGTGCTCGCCTTTGCAACAAGCGAGCATGCACATAGGGCTTCACTCGGCATACGCATATTTACATGTTGCTCACGGCCTAAGATTATAGCGTGGCTGGAAAGGACAGATTTTTTTTTCTTTTCCACGAAGGCAATTGTGTCAAGGGAAGGAACGCATTTTGGGAACGAATCTCGATCCTTTTGTTCAGATAAAAAAAAAAATAGACATTCAACCTTGACACACTTAACTAGAATAAGATCCAGACTCTTGTCTTAGCAACATGCCAGGGCATTCCTGGATGTATATATACACACAAACAACCGTCGTCGAGTTCGCCTCACGCATGCACCCTCGCGTGGCGGCGGAGGAGTGGGCCAGGTTGTGTGAGTACGGACACTAACACGCATACATGTATACACGTGATCACTCACACTTCCTCGTTTAGATAGGAAGATGCAGATATACATTATATACATACCTAGACACACTCACGCACACACACACACCTTTATGATAACACTCTAACTCTCTGGCTCTCTAATTATATCACTCTCCTACTCATTCTATATCACTCTCACTGTCTCTCGCTCATTCTATATCACTCTCACTGTCTCTCGCTGATTCACTCTCACTCTCACTGTCTCTCGCTGATTCACTCTCACTCTCACTGTCTCCTACTCATTCACTCTCACTCTTACTGTCTCCCACTCATTCACTCTCACACTCTCACACTCATTCACTCTCACTCTCTCCCACTCATTCACTCTCACTCTCTCCCGCTCATTCACTCTCACTCTCTCCCGCTCATTCACTCTCACTCTCTCCCGCTCATTCACTCTCACTCTCTCCCGCTCATTCACTCTCACTCTCTCCCGCTCATTCACTCTCACTCTCTCCCGCTCATTCACTCTCACTCTCTCCCGCTCATTCACTCTCACTCTCTCCCGCTCATTCACTCTCACTCTCTCCCGCTCATTCACTCTCCCTCTCCCTCTCCCTCTCCCTCTCCCTCTCCCCCTCCCTCTCCCTCTCCCTCTCCCTCTCCTCTCCGCTCTCCCTCTCCCTCTCCCTCTCCCTCTCCCTCTGCCTCTCCCTCTCCCTCTCCCTCTCGCTCACCCACTCACCCACCCACTCACCCACTCACTCACCCACTCACTCACCCACTCACCCACTCACCCACCCACTCACCCACTCACTCACTCACTCACTCACTCACTCACTCACTCACTCACTCACTCAATCTTTCACTCACCCACATATTCACCTACAGAGGCACACGCTCATACTCACGCTCACTCAATTTCTCACTCACTCCGTACCCTTTACAGACAGGACGTCGTTGCAATTGATTGCAAATAACTGGATTTTATTTAGCAGACGGCGGGGGAAGGGAGGAGAGGTTGCTAGGCAGCGGCTAGTGTTGTGACCCCCCCTTCCCCCCTCAGTATGAAAGGAAGGGGGCGGGGGACGAAAGGGCTTCGGGGCCAATCAACATGCTTGTTTTGCCGGTCGGATGGATCCAGTCGAGTGTATCCAGTCGGGATGGTGTGGCTTCGTTTCAGTGGATTCGCCGTGATTATGCGACGCGTCGAAGCGGCGTGGCGATCCCGGAGTGCCGATTGGGAACTTGTGTTGAAAAGCGGCAATTAACTTCATTCCTCAAATAAGGTGGGATGCCGGACTTATCGGGTTAATGACAACGGCGTTTATCCTGTCAGATACGGTGGTGGCCAGTGTCTCTTTGCGACGACAGCTTTGAGCGATTGGGGGCGGACTCGCGTGAGCTAAGATAAAACCGATAACAAAGTAAATGAAAAGAGAATGGCAGTGATGACAATAGCCTAGCATTTTCATGATGATTGTAGCTTACACAATGGCATTCTCCCTTTGAGAGTAAATCTATTGATTCAAGGTTGCTGAGCGCGCATTTTACTCGCAGCCAGTCCAGAGCAAAGAAGTAGCGAGTTGGCAGAAATGTTTTTGCTTTCCCGAGATATTTAAATGCAAGAATCCCGGACACCCAATGTTTTGAACAATTCCCTGCAGGAACAATTAAGGTTGTGTGTGTATATATATACATATGTGCGTTTGTGTGGGGGCCGAGGCACCAGATGGGTGAGCAGCGTTTTAAGTATATCTCCTAGCAGATTCCTTGCCTTCCGCCAAGTGTTATTCTGGGCTGAACTGCCGCTCTCCTCGCTGTCTTCCTTCCCTGCCTACTGCTGCCCCATGCACTGCCGTCTCCTTGTTGCTCTGATTGCCACTGCATTCATTTTCGCTCCGACTATTTCGTATTCCGTAGCAAGGAAACATCCCTTACGCTTTTGTGTTTGATGGAGGATCTTTGCCTCTCCACACCTGCCCTGGTATGAGGACCTGCGCCTTGGTTGCTTTCCCACAGCCTTCGTATCTTCCCTCTGCCACACCCTCGCACCCTTCTAGGTTGCGCTGACCCACTATGCTTAGTTGCAGGGGGGGGGGATTAACTTGAATTGTTCCCAAGGAAATCGAACTAAATTCTAGGTTGAGGTCCGAGTGCGTGTAACCAGGTGGTTTTGCTCGGGCTTGCCAGCTGGATCGAAGGTTATGTGCATTGTTGACAAAATTTGTGCGATGGATAAAGTTGTATTATATTTGTGTATGTATATACTCTCACGTATATGTTAACACACACGTATATGAACATGTTTGTATACGCGCAAGGGAGGGTTTGGGTGGAGAAGAGGAAAGGGGGAAGGGGAAAGGGGAAAGGGGGGGTTGGAATAGGAATACTTGTTCTTTGTGCCTCGTTATTAGTCGCTTCCCTGTCCTCTTTCTGCCCCGACGCCCACTATTTTCTCACTGCTGTCTTTGCTTCACTTGTATATTTTTACGTCCCGTGTTTCTCTTGTTCGGTCGTTCTCTCCCGCGCTCTTTGTTCTCGCCCTCTCCCCTCTCCTTTGCTCTCCCCTTCTTTCTTTTACCATCCCCTGCTTTCCCTTCCTCACCCCACCCCTCCCTTCCTCTCCTCTCCCCTCCCCTCCCCTCCCCTCCCCTCCCCTCCCCTCCCCTCCCCTCCCCTCCCCTCTATTCCCTAAAGTCTTCCTCTTCACGCAGCCTTGCTTCGGCTCGTCCGTGGTCTTCCTCCCCCTTTCATCCTCCTCTCCACAAACACTCGTCCTTTCCCCTTTCCCCCTTTCCCCCTTTCCCTCTTTCCGAACTGCCGTCGTTCCCTTCGCTCTCATTATCTCCCTTTTCAAACAGGGCGGGCTGGAGGAAGGGTCCTTTGCTCCCCCCTCTGTTCTTCCTCTCTTTTTCCCCTCTCCCTCCGCTCTTATCCCTCTGTCTCTTCACCTCTTTCTTCCCTGTTTCGCCCCGCTTTTCCCTCGCCTCCCCTCTTCCTCCTCCTCATCCTTGTCTCCCCTCTTCCTCCTCCTCATCCTTGTCTCCCCTCTCCTTTCTCTCCCTCTCTCCCTACCCTCTCCTTCCTCTCCCTCCCTCCTATCCTCCCTCCCTCCCTCCCTCTCCTCTCGTTCCTCTCCCTCTCTCCCTCTCTTCCTCTCTTCCTCCCTTCCTTGCCGTAATCTTCCTCCCATTCCCTCCCCTCTCCTCCCTCTCTTTATTCCCTCTCCTCCCTCTCTTTATTCCCTCTCCTCCCTCTCTTTATTCCCTCTCCTCCCTCTCTTTATTCCCTCTCCTCCCTCTCTTTATTCCCTCTCCTCCCTCTCTTTATTCCCTCTCCTCCCTCTCTTTATTCCCTCTCCTCCCTCTCTTTATCCCATCTCCTCCCTCTGTTTATCC
>NW_028234416.1:10499841-10514841 GCF_977035675.1 Penaeus japonicus | reverse complement strand
TTTATTGTATTCAGAAATTAATTGCAATATTTTGTCGAGAAAATACTGTAATTTATGTATAACTGATTGTATTTTTTTTCTTCCGCAGGTAAACACAAAGGCATAATGATGAAGAACCAAAGGAGAAGATTGTAAGAACAGAGAAATTCGAAATTCCTTATCAGGTAGATTAATAATACACACCATGTATTGGGAAGAGGTATTTGACGAAGACATTCCTTCTCTTCAGCTTTGAATCGCTTTAATATTGTGAGAAAATGTAGATAGGAAAATCACATTCTTCGTATTTCCGAAAGTAAGTCAGCAAAAGGCGGAAAAGCGCGGACGTGATGTGGGCTCGGGATTTATCGATGTGATCAGCAGTTTTATATAGGCCGAGATATAACGTGCTGGCGCCGCCCCCTCCCCCTTTTTTCCGTCGCATTGCCGCTGGTGCTGAAGGAGTCAGGTTTTTGGAGCAGGCCGAGTTTTTGTTTGATTCCGAGTTGCCTCGAAATGAAATGCGGGTTTTCAGCTTTGTTTACATCCAAGAAGAGACCGCGTGGGTGGTGGTGTCATTCGGTGCTCCTTGTTTACGCTATTGTTTCGAAGCGCGGCGAATGTTGGTGTTTATGCCCCGAGGCTCGAGGGTTGTCTGGTGATCCTAAGGATTGTCATCAATCTGATACCGTCAGGTGACTTATAGATTAGACACCTTTATTGTCTCTGGGGATTACTCCCTCCTCCTGGCCCTTTCTCTCACCTCGCCCCTCTCGCCTCGCCCCTCTCGCCTCGACCCTCTCGCCTCACCCTGCGGCGATATGAAGGAGGGAAGGGAGTCGATTTGGGAATGTAGATCTGTTATTTCTCACGGGGATGCGTTCGTGAGCTGTGATTTGATGCGAGGGACACTTGGGGAATAGACAGTCGCGGTGGGGGTTTTGTGGAAGTTTTCTTTCTTTTCAAGTTCAAGGCGTGCGATAAGTAGCTCTTGAAACACAAAACCAAAGTGCATTTGGAGTATCCATTTTATTCTTCCTAAAGGATTCCCCTTTCGATATTCTTAGTGGCTGTTTTCTCCAGTGTAGTTTTCGTGCGGTCGCGTAGTTTCGCACCTTCGCAGGTTTACGTTGAGCGCAGTGACACGCGTTCGCCAGCCTTGTTCGAAGGATACTGCGGCGATTTGTATCACTCAGGCCAGGTAGAGGCTGATCCTCTGCCTCGCCCTTTACTCAGTGTAGGTTTTCAAGTGGTCGTTTAGTTTCCAAAAGAATGCGCTTAAGGGGCACTCTGGCGAGGGGGAAACGAGGGCCCGAGTGGAGCACAGCGATTCCTCGTGATGGCTGCGAGGGGACAGGACAGGTGGAGTGTGTGCGGCGGCGTGGTGGGCGCCCCGGCATCACCCTTAATCTGGATGTCGTTAGGCTCCCTCGCTCGCATTTCGGTTTATGGCGGGGGCTATAATGGCTCTCCTTGCTTATGTGTTCCTGTTTATCTGTCGCTGGCGGTGAAAACGACCTGAGGAGGAGAGAGTACGACCTGAGGAGGAGGAGGAGGAGGAGGAAGAGGAGGGAAGAGGAACAAGAGGAAGAACACAGAGAGAGAGAGAGAGAGAGAGAGAGAGAGAGAGAGAGAGAGAGAGAGAGAGAGAGAGAGAGAGAGAGAGAGAGAGAGAGAGAGAGAGAGAGAGAGAGAGAGAGAGAGAGAGAGGTAGGTGAGAGGGGCGAGAGACAAAAAGAGGGGGAAAAAACTTCGCTCAACTATGTGGTCATTATCTTGTGTTTGTTTATATAATAGCGAACTTTGATATTTATTGGCCAATTTATTTTTTCTAATTAGTCCATCAAATAACAGTTTATTTTGCTTCTTTAATTTTTTATTCCCTCTCTCTGGAATTATGTATTTATTTATTTATTTGATTTATTTATTTATTTATTTATTTATGTATTTATTTTGTCGGGACAGACCTTCCTAAAGACATGCGAAATGCGGAGTCTACTGTGCTCCTCGGAGATAGCGATGGGATGCTTCAAGGTTTTATTAATGTAAAGTGATGAGGCAGGGACTCTGGCGAGGATTAGGATAAGTACCATAGGGTACATGTGTACCTGCGGTGTGCTTGACACTTGTCAGGTGCTCTAAACTTGAGCGTTTATCAGGGCGACCATCGCGAGAGGCAGCTGTTATTGCGGGGGACCGGGGGGAGGGCTTTCCTTTTTCTTTTTCTCTTCTTCTCCATTTTTCGTGTCCTCTTTCGCTCCTTTCGTTTTGTTTTCTGGCATATGATTTCACCCTTTCTGCCATTTCCTTTCATTTCTCCCTTTCTTTAGTGTTTTTTTTTGTGTGTATGAACTTTATCTTCCTATCTAGCTCCCTCTCTCTCGGCAAAGCTTTTTCCACTCCTCCATCACCTCCGCCGCCCTTCCTCCTCCTCCACCACCACCACCACCTCCTCCTCCTCCTCCTCCTCCTCCTCCTCCTCCTCCTCCTCCTCCTCCTCCTCCTCCTCCTCCTCCTCCTCCTCCTCCTCCTCCTCCTCCTCCTCCTCCTCCTCCTCCAATTACCAAAAGACTCTCCGCCCTTGTCGCGACGGAGGAGCGGATGGAATAGGAATCGAAAAGACCAATTCCAATACATGTCGCCTGGGTGGGTGGATGGGGGTGTTGGGGGGGGGGCGAAGCGAGGGAAGGAGGAGAAGAGCGGAGAGGGAGAAGAGCGAAGAGGTAGGAGAGAGGCGGAAGGAAGATGCGATACGGATTGATCGGTTCCTAATCACGTGCGGCAGGGCCAAGGCGGCTGGCTAGAGAATGAAGGACGTGTAGTCGCAGGTCACTCTTGGCCGCTCTGGGAGGAGGATGTATGAGGTCGTGTGCTCGTGCTCGTGCTCGTGATAGTGTCAGTGTGATGAGAGGGAGTCGCCACCGGTGTCGGTTTGTTTACTCTTTGAGAGAGAGAGAAAGAGAAAAAAAAGAAACACAAAAAAAAAGAAACAGACAGACCTAAGTGAAAACCATTTGAGGGGAAGTACAGGGCGGAAAGGGGTATGGGCACCCGCTCCCCTCAGGGCCGTCGTCGGTGTGCTTGCCCGGCGGAGCGTCCGGACAAAGGGCCTCGTGATCAGCTATTGAATGGGATGCGAGCGAGGGGAGACATAGGGGGAGGGCGCGCAGATAAAAGCGAGACGCCCTCAAGGAGGAGCAGCGAGAGACGGGTGAGGGGAAGTCGAGGGGAAGCGAGTGCCGTCGAGAGGGCGGTTGTACTTTCGAGGATTCGTGGCTTCGATCTTTTGTTTTTTCTATAACTCAAAGGAAAATGGTTGTGAGTGGTGAGTACTGAATGATTATTATCATGGGTATTTTGTTGTTTCTAGTATAGGTTTGTTGTAATTATGAATTCATTAATGATGGTCTCCACTTCAATGCTTTTCTCTCTCTCCAGCTGCACGTGTCGAGTGTGATCACTTAAAATTCGTCGCAAAAATGCTTTGCTTAATTTGGAGACGCCTTTTTTCTTGGATCGCAATCGTCGACCTTGACCTTAACCTGCTTTGATCGTAGACTTTTTGACCCGTTATCCGATTATCCGATTAAAGACATTTACAAACAGCAGTTTTAGTTTAAATTATTCGTCTCTTTGGACCTGGATTAAATAGTTCTGTTTATTTTAATTCTGCATCTTTTTCTTCCCTTCTACTCGGCCAGCAGTTTCCGAAGGAGGCAATTCTGAAAATATCCGCAACTCCCACGCGACGCCATGAGTGTTCCATGTTTATGACGGATGCAGTCGGTCCGCGCCTTCCTCTCCTAGGTGTCTGCCTCTACGTAATGGAATTGATTCGAAGCTTCGATCACGGGGCGGTAGAGTGAGAAAACTGTGGTGACGAAACATCTGATATAGAGTTTTCGAGAGCTGTTCGTATGTGCGTGACTATAAACTGATCGACGGCACAGATGAATTAATGGGATGAGGCCGGTTATATCACCGCTCCAGTTATTCCGTCAGGTTCTTTTTGAAAGGTGGCGAGAAAGGTCATGTTTTGAAGATGAAGGAAATGAGGTGAGGGGAAATGGTGATGATGATAACTATAATAGGATTTGTTAGGGGAATGGGACTTTGGAAGATGATGATGATGGGAGAGAGTGGAGGATGACTGGAAATCCGGCGAAACATAGAAAGAAGGGAAATGAAGGAAGGCCAAAGTGTATGATGAATGGGGACTTAGGAAAGAAAGCGAAGGGGAGAGCATAGGAAGGGCGCTGCAGAGAGAGGAAAATGAAGGGCGATCAAGATCTAGAGAGAAGAGGGGGGACACGAGGGGGATTAGAGATGCGAAATCGGTCCAGAAGGCAAAGCCCGTCTGCAGTGGTTGCCCTTGGGTGGTGGGTTGAAGTTGTTTCGCAATTAGGTGGTCCAAGGGGAGTCCTTTGCATAGTGCATAAGGCAAGATCGGGATTCGATCGCAGTGAGCGGCGACCGAAGGAAGGCTCCTACATCACACAGGCAAATGTCACGGCTCTGCCACCCCGCCCTCACGCACGCACGCACTCCATGTACGTTCTCACTCAATCACTCAATCATTCTCTGATTTTACTTTTTCTTCCTCGACGGATGATCTGTACTATCTCTTCACATCCTTACATCCTTCGGTTCATTTTTACTCGACAAAGGAGACGAAGCGAGGTGGGAAGAGGCATAACCGGCTCGGCTCGGCTTTCTAGAGCGGCTGAGGCTGGACGGTCCGCGGCCGGCGCCGCCACCTTTAGTTTATGAGTAGAAATGTTTGTATGCTATTCACGTCATGCAATGCATATGTATACTTGTATAGGAGTGAGACCTTACTGTTTTGAAAGGAAATCATTCGCGATTTTGAGTTCAAAGACGAAAACCTTTGAAAGAATAATCACCTCGTGCAGTTACGAATATAAAAGAGTATAACCCTTTGTCATATTCTTGCAATACAGAAACTTTGCTGTTTGATTTGTTGATTAAAACTTTGAAGCTCAAAAGATCGAGAATATCTGGATTAATAAGAACCATAGATCTCGAGAGAAATCATGAGCTCAGTCAACTTTTTATTCAAAAGTTGACTTTTTTATATAGATCATGCGTTTGCTTTTGATAAGGACGGGGGCGTCGTGATTGAGCCGGTTGCAGCGGTGTCAGTGGCAGTGCCATTACCTGTGAAGGACGCCCTGTCATAAAGCTCTCCCCAGAGGCAAAATCAAGTCTAATTTTCTTTCATAGTGTGCAGGGAAAGCTGTCAGGAAAGGTCAGGGGTTTGCTAACGCATGTTTGTATTGAATTGCTTCCGACGCGAAAGGTGGGCGAGGGAGGTGATATTCGAAGAGAACTAGTGGAACGGTTTGGACAGAAAGAAGAGGCAAATGGGCGAGGGGGGTGGGGGAGGCGAGGGAAGGAAGACGCACGTCCAGGAGGGAGAGCCTCATTTCTAGAGCCCCGGCGGGGTCGCGTGGCGAGACCCGAGTCCCTCGCAATGGGCCGCAATTACATAAATCGGCTTGAATTAATTCATACATTTCTTGGAGACTTAATGTCAGCCTTCGGGATAAGTCTTCCGTTAGGGTTTTAGTCCGACGCTCGCGCTGTGTGTTTGTTGCTTTTTCCCACCATTTCTATTTGGTTTTATCTGGTTATCGAATTATGGAAGTGAGACTCGGGAGCAGTTTTGCAGATCAGGCCGCGTGCTGATCATCCTCGAGGCCAGGAGGAGACAGCTCCACCTGTTAAATATTTTGCCGGCTCGGCCGCGTGGATTCGGAATCCCTTTTAAGCGCGTCGCACCGTGATGGGCGGCGAGCGACCGATTCGCTATGCGGCTTATTGGCTGCGGCGGCTCGAAGCTTCGGAGGAGGCTGCGGTGCAGGGTTCACGGGAGGTGGGGGGAGGGACAGCGACGGAGGGAGGGAGGGAGGGAGGTAGGTAGGTAGGTAGGTAGGTAGGTAGGTAGGTGGGTGGGTGGGTGGGTAGGTAGGTAGGTAGGTAGGTAGGTAGGTAGGTAGGTGGGTAGGTGGGTAGGTAAGTAGGTAGGTAGGTAGGTAAGTAAGTAGGTAGGTAAGTAGGTAGGTAGGTAGAGAGGTAGAGAGGTAGGTAAGTAGGTAGGTAGGTAGGTAGGTAGGTAGGTAAGAGGTAGGTAGGAGGTAGGAGGTAGGTAGGTAGGTAGGTAGGTAGGTAGGTAGGTAGGTAGGGGGAGGAGGAAAGTAGGTAGGTGGGCGAGAGGGAGAGAGAAAGAGAGGGAGGAAGGGAAAGAGGGAGCTCAGAGGTGGCGCCGCCTTGATCTTTTTTCAGGAGGATAAATATGATCGGACTAAGATTTGATTTGAGAATAGTGTCGGGTCGGGAGAGAATATGAACATTTGAGCACACACACACACGTACACGCGCGCGCACACGCACAAACGTTTACACAGACACGCACGCACACGCACACACACACACACACACACAAACAAACACAAACAAACAAACACACACACACACACACACACACACACACACACACACACACACACACACACACACACACACACACACACACACACACACACACACACACACACACACGCACACACAGAGGGCGAGAGCGAGGGAGGTGCGAGGTGAGAGAGTGAAGGACAGGAGAGGAAGGAGGGGGGGGGGGAGGGGGCGTTTGCTTGAATCGAAGCGAGCTTGAGATTCCGGTGCGGGAGGATTGAGATGTTTGTCGGTTTAGTCTTGCATCGAAGGCGGGGCGGAAGGCAGGGTGAGCAAGGCCAGAGATATGGGGGGAATGTGGCGATAAGTGGCAGTGAGATTTGAGAGAAAGGAGAGAAATGGAGTGGGGGACTTGTGACCGCCCGGCCGCAAGCCCACTCGTCCCCCCGTGAGCCCACTCAGCCCACCAGCCTCCTGATGCGACCCGGCGCGAGGCGAAGTTGCGCTGACGGGAACCACGAGACACTAACAAGCTTGCTGAGTGGCAGGGGAAGGGGGGTGGCGTAGCAGGGGGCGTGGAGGGGGTAGTATGGCAAGGGGGCGAAGGGGGTGGAATGGCAAGGGGGCGAAGGGGATGGAATGGCAGGGGGGCCGAGAACAACAAAACTAACTGGATGAGAGAGAGAGAGAGAGAGAGAGAGAGAGAGAGAGAGAGAGAGAGAGAGAGAGAGAGAGAGAGAGAGAGAGAGAGAGAGAGAGAGAGAGAGAGAGAGAGAGAGAGAGAGGCAGGCAGGCAGGCAGGCAGGCAGGCAGGCAGGCAGGCAGGCAGGCAGGCAGGCGAAGAGAGGGAAGATAAGAGGCGAATGAAGATGGAGGGTGAGGGAAAGAGGGACAAGACGTATGTATGTGTCTCCACTTCTGAATCCTTCTTGGCCGCGCGCCGCACTTACCGGGAACTGTCACCGGCGCTCATTGCTTCTTTTTTGTTCTTTCGTTTTAGCTGTTAATCAGTTTCTACCGAGAAGGATAAATGGCCTCGTGCGTGTACCTGGCCGGTATGTAGGCCATGAGGGCTAGACGGAGGCCACTTTGATTTGGATTGGTGTCGTAGTTATTCTTTCTGGCGGCGAGAAACGAAGATTGGATTTGATTAGTAAAAGGCCGCGGAGGTGTGATTCGGGAAACACAGACCTTCAGCAGCATTTCCAAGAGATCGGAAGTCTGTTTCCAGTCGGTGTCTTCAGCGTGTTGGGTCTGCCCTGAAGGTACAAGATTAGAATGGTAAGCTATGTCCGTCCCGTAAAAAAAAATGTTAAGAACATGACTTCGTTCGCTTGTACATCGGAATGTCTTGCGGGACACACACGAGTGTCTCATACTCTCATACTCAGACACATGCCCATGCTCCAGCCCATCTGCATACCCATTCTATCCCTTTCCTTCTCTCTCCTTCTCCCTCTCCCTTTCTCCCTCTCCCTTTTTCCTTCTCACTTTTTCCCTCTCCCTTTCTCCCTCTCCCTTTTCCCCCTCTCCCTCCCTATCCTTCTGTGCGTATATTTGCGTATTATGTGTAAATAGAGATGGGGAGAGGGATACGCCTTGGGACTGGGCGTGTGGTGGCGTCGGCGGAGGGTCGGCGTGCCCCGTTGAGCATTTCCCGTGACGCTGCCGTGGCACCTGACTCGGTGCAGCGGCGCATTCCGGAAGGACGTCGAACCTTGACGGCGAGTCTGTCTGTCGAAGACGCAGTTATATTTCGAGAGGTACCACGATGTCTCATCCTCGTGGAATCCACCTGTCGCACACAAAGAGGAGGTTGAGATGGGTGAATGAGTAGTTGCATGAGTTGTTGCATGAGTAATGCGTAAGAGTCGGCGCTGAATCCTGGTGTGAAGGTGAGAGTCGATGAGTAAGCGTGATGAATTCTGTGAAATGATGCATTTTTAAATAGTTCCATGAATATAATTGATGCCTCTATGAATGAAAGACACGAAGTATAATTAGGTTGGCGATTACTACCGTTGAGTAAATAGGAGTTAATAATAATTGTAATTGTTTCCGGGGAAAACGATTTTTTTTTTGGCTAAGGAGGATGAATTCCTTGTATACTCCTAAAGTGAGTAATAACCTATGAATATAATGGGTAAAGGACTTGAGCTTCAGATGAGGGCGATGATTTAGCTGCTGACTCCGTGAATGAAAAAAAGAAAAAAAAAAAAAGAAAAAAGATTTACGTCGGTGAATGAGCGTTGGGATACGGAAGGCAGGTGTGAGAGGCAGGTGCTATGAAATGCGTTTTGTGTGTTTGTTGCTCGCCCCATGTTGCACACCTGCCCTGACGTAATGGATGTTCTAATGGGGACTGAACAGCTGGCGCTTTCCTTTTGGAGTGTCAATAAGTGACGGAAATGGATTATGATAAAGTATTGATAATACAGCTGGTTCTTACTTTTTATAGTGTATATGAAAAATGAAAATTACGATAAAACGATGATGATAACGAGTCAAATGATACAGCTGTTTCTTTTTGTGGTACATATAAATAATCATTGATAAGGAAGGAATCTGAGGAGATCAAATGGTTTTGCAAAGGGGATTCAGTCGAAGAAGGATGACGGAGCGAGATGGGGAAAGGAGGGGGAGGATATACACGTGGGCGCGGGATAGCTGCGTGGGTCGGAGGTGTAGTGACCAGTGCCGCCCACACGCATCTTGCACTCCGTTGCTCGTGCTCGGCGCCCGTCATTTCCTGTGGGGAGGAGGGGAGGGGGAAGGGGAGGAGGAGGAGGAGGAGGAGGAGGAGGAGGAATTAAAATCATTATGATTTTAATTATAATTATGGTAGTGGTTATAATTTTTATTATGATTATGGTAATTATTACAATAATGATTACAGCCACAATTTTAATAAAAACAAATGTAACCATGATTACAATTACAATTGACTCTAACAATCATCTCAAGAAAGTGGTTGAGAGGGAGGGGGCGGCGGGAGAGAGAAGCCCGAGGTAAAGAGAAAGAATGGGGAGAGGTAAGGAGAGTAGCAGAGAGAGTAGTGTGGGCCACGTGTGTTGCCTGGCAGTGACGTAACGCGAGCGGCCACTCGGTCACCCACCCGGGCTCTCGCCTTGTCCGGTCGCCGCGATCAGCTGCGAGATTTGAATGGCTGTGACCCCCCCCCCGTGCCTCTCTCACTCTTGAAATCTTCGGCAGTTGTTTACAACTATTTTTTTTAATCGTATACATGTAAGTGTATTCGTCTTTTGATATGAGTCATGGCTTCTTTGTGTTTGGGTGGAGGTAGGGGGGGGGTCAGTGCATTTTACGATCGAGAAGGTTCGACTCCCGGAAAGTGTGACTCTGTCAGGAAGTGTTGCATGGCGCAAGACGGAGGAGAAGGCCGATCAGGTCCTCCTCAGCGCTGGACTGGAATGTCCACCCCCGTTCTGGCGAAGCTCTCCTCTTACGCCCTTCAGCTTCTTTAGCTTCTTTAGTCTGATTTTGAATCTTTTTCCTCTCCTCCCTCTCCCTCTCCCTCTCCCTCTCCCTCTCCCTCTCCCTCTCCCTCTCCCTCTCCCTCTCCATCTCTCCATCTCTCCATCTCTCCTCTCCCTCTCCCTCTCCCTCTCCCTCTCCCTCTCCCTCTCCCTCTCCCTCCCTCTCCCTCTCCCTCTCCCTCTCCCTCTCCCTCTCCCTCTCCCTCTCCCTCTCCCTCTCCCTCTCCATCTCTCCTCTCCCTCTCCATCTCTCCTCTCCCTCTCCCTCTCCCTCTCCCTCTCCCTCTCCCTCTCCCTCTCCCTCTCCCTCTCCCTCTCCCTCTCTCCTCTCCCTCGCTCATCCCTCTCCCTCGCTCCTCCCTCTCCCTCGCTCCTCCCTCTCCTCTCCCTCTCCCTCTCCCTCTCCTCCTTCCCCCTATCCTTCCACTCTTCACAGCGCCCGGACACATTTCTCATGCCGATTTTCGCTCTCGTGCCGTCCGTCTGTCCGGAGCGTCACTGGATGGCAGTATCGAGAAGCCGTAGCACTTTGTCTTCGTGTATTGAGCGGGAGCAAGACGGGCCTTTGTGGGCTGCTCGCCGATGTTTATGTGGAGGGCGACTGTAAAAGAATATCCCTCGGCGAGCCCTCCGATTCCGTGGAGTGTGTGGACCAATTGGTGGTATGTCTTCCTCAGTCTTCCTCTCGTGTGTGTGTGTGTGTTTGTTTGTTTGTCTGTTTGTTTGTTTGTTGAGGGGGGCATCTGTGTACGTTTTCTTGTGCGTTTACGTTGGATCCCTCCCTCTTTTCCCCTCTTTTTTTTTGTTTTTGATTGCGTTGTTGTCGAATCCCAAGTCTCGGCCTAAAACCTGGAGGAAGGGCAGGTGTAGGCCTACGGCTGCCATGATCACGCAACTTGCCCGGGGACGGGCATGGCCAATCGGTGGTGGTGGTCTCGTCCTGACCCCCCCCCCCTCTCTCTCTCTCTCTCTCTCTCTCTCTCTCTCTCTCTCTCTCTCTCTCTCTCTCTCTCTCTCTCTCTCTCTCTCTCTCTCTCTCTCTCTCTCTCTCTCTCTCTCTCTCTCCCCCCCCCTCCTCCTCGTCTTCCCTCCTTTCCCCCACCCTTTCCCTCTGCATTCCCCCTTCCGCTCTCCCCTTCCTCTCTCCCCTTCCTCCCTGCCCTTCCTCCCTCCCCTTCCCCCCCTCCCATCCTTTACCCTCTTCCCCTTTCCCTCCCTCCCTCTCCCTCCCTCTCCCTCTCCCCTCCCCTCTCCCCTCTCCCTCTCCCTCTCCCTCTCCCTCCCTCTCCCTCTCCCTCTCCCTCCCTCCCTCTCCCTCCCTCTCCCTCTCCCTCTCCCTCTCCCTCTCCCTCTCCCTCTCCCTCTCCCTCTCCCTCTCCCTCTCCCTCTCCCTCTCCCTCTCCCTCTCCCTCTCCCTATGCCCCCGTGGTTCTTTTATTCTTCGCCTTTTTTTATTGCAAGACAGGAGGAGGATTTCAGTGAATCGGAAAACCAATCGGGTGCATCTGGTCGCCTTCGCTGGATGTACCCGGAGTGGAATGTCGCGGGTACGTGGACGGGCCTTGGAGGGTACAGCTTGAAAGGGGCAGGGGTAGGGGTAGGGGTAGGGGTAAGGGTAGGGGTAGGGGTAGGGGCAAATGGTAGGTGGGATGAGGAAGAGCAAGGGCGAGACGAAGGGGACAAAAAAGGGGTAAGTTTATCAATGGCATCTTTGAACGTTATTGAACCGAGTTGGATATCTTTGTATAACGTGTGTCAGTGGGTTGGTGTCGGACTGCATTTATCCCCGGTGACGCGCCCTTGGTTCATGAGCCTTGCTTGGCGTGCACAGTCGTGTCCTCTCCAGCTCGAGCTCTTACGTATATCAGCTGATTAACATTTTTCTTGGCCATATCCCTGTTTTCTGATTTTTTTTTTATTGTAATTATCACCTGTTTTGCTCTGCCCCCTTCTCTCCTTCTCAGTCGCACACGCACACGCACACGCACACGCACACGCACACGCACACGCACACACACACACACAGTCGCACACGCACACGCGTGAGTGAGAAACAGAGTAAGCAAAAACGAGAAAGAGAAGGGGAGGCTAAGGGTGCGAAAGAGACCCCAGTTTTGAGAATGCGCACACGCATTCACATGCACCCCTTATGCCTTGGCAATACAGTGTAAAAGTTGCGGGCTGTGGGTGAGGGGGGAGGGAGAGGGGCGATGCGGGTAGGGGGTAGCTCCCTCGGGAGGTCACAGCTTGGATGATGCCCATGGCAGGAGGCTTGTGCGGCATTTCCTCTGCTTGAGCTCGCCCATGTGGCGCCATGGGGTTGGCTGTTGAAATTCGCAAATTTGCACAGTGGAGGTGTCCTTATGGTGTTACGGCAGAAAAGGGGTCGTTGCAGTTTTAATGAGGGACATGTCTTTGTGGTGCTGGCGAGCTGGAGCCGCCTCGTACAAAGGGACGGGTGTTATGATTCTCTCTTTTCTGCTGTGGCGCTGCTCCATTTCGCTCCTGCATTGTTAGCGGTGCCGTCAGAGCGTTGGCGGTGCAGCTGATCATGACGTGGCCAGGGGCTGCGGACACTGCACGTCGGAACTGCCACAGAATTCCTTCTATTTTCACGCTGCCTTTTATTGCAGTTGATGCTTTTAACACTCGCCATTTTTCTCTCTGGCCACGAGGTGCTCATGGTCAGTCCAGGCCTTTGCAGCCAGGTGGCGCAGGTGAGCGGAGGACAGGCCCACAGCTGGTGCAACTCGATTGCAGGTGGATGTAGACTTAAGGAAGAGGCCGCTGCAGAAGCGAGACTTTTAAGGAAATCGTCAACTCCTCGAGGGTGCTAAGGTGACACCCCCCCCTCCCCGCGCGCTCTCCCTCCTCGTTGGTCATTAAATAAGGATGTATATCCCCTGTGTCGCCGGTTCTCCCGGTGTCGCTATTTGTCTGTGTGACCACGGTGGACAGGTCTTGCGGCTGCTGCCTGGGCGTCTGCGCGAAGCTTTGTCTAACTAAGATCTGCAAATGATTAGCATTGTTGTAGCTAACTTATGAATTAACCGAGAACCAGTTGCCATGTGGTTAAGATAAAAGTATACGAGACTTGAGGAGGAGGGAAGTGAGTCTAGTGGGCAGTGTCCACCTCATCACCTTTTGTCACCTTGTCATGAGGGATGACAATAAGAGGAATTGATGGCATTTCCGTGTGCATGTACGTACATGTATGTGTATTTGCGCATGCGCGTTTGAAGATGTGGAGGCGGCGATGCAAGGCTCAGGTATGCACTTCCTCTCTTTGGACCAGCTGTGTGAGGCAGTCTCGTGTGGGCTGCAGGTGTGTCCTCTCAAACAAACAGGCGATACTGTATGCAAGCCTGATGAATCTTGATTGTCAGGTGCTCGCTTTACCCCCCCCCCATTCCTACACCTCCCTTGCGACCTTTCTTGTCTCCCATTCCTCCTCTTTCCGTCTAAAGCATTTCTTTAGCTTTCTGACCTTTCTGCTCTTTCTGTCGCTCTTCTGCCTTTCTCTGTCTTCTCCCCTTCCTCCTTAAGGCATCCCTCTCCCCCTCCCTTGCATCCCCTCCTCAAGCTATCCATCTCTCTCTCCTCTTCCCATTATTGCTCCATTTCTATTTCGTTTTCGCTCTCTCTACTCCGTTTCATGTATCTGTCTCATCTCCTTTTGCACTTTTCTCTCTCCCCTTCTCACTCTGTCGCTCCCCTTTCAACCCCACTCTATCATCTCCCTTGCCCTATTTTCTCTCTTCTCTCCCTTCTCCCCCCTCCCCGCCCCCCTCAAGTTGGAGCTTGCAGTTTGTGCATTGCGACAGATATCACTAGTTTGTGGTCACCAGTTTAGGATGTTTATAGTTGGACCAACTGCCATGGCCAGCGTTACTTCCAGGCCATCGAATCGAGCGATCATGGCGCAGATGGAAGAGAAACTGAATAGAAGGGGAGGAAGGGATTGATTCATAGTGTGTATACAATGTATACACGTGAATAGCTATAGCTACGCCTAAATGGCTGGTACAGCAGTTCACTATAGATTCTGGAACATACCTTGATGGTGAAGCGTACATTAGAAAGGGAAAGTGAGAGAGAGGAGAGCTTTGAATATCTGCGCCTCACTCGAGGGAGTTCGGCCATCTCCTTCCTCATCCTCGCTGTGTAAACTGTGGCGCAGAGTTTACCGCGCGCGCGTCGCTCGTGTTCGCAGCAGAAGGCGGGGGCGAAATCGGCAGGTGGGTCGGGCTCTGTAATGAGGCAGGGCAGGTGAGCGAGGGCAGGTGTGCCAGACGAGACCGGGGCAGGTGTGCGGGTGAGCGTCATCACGTGGTCCGGTTTATGGATGGCCTGCTGGTTCGCTCGCGCGCGCGCGCTCGCCGAGGGTCAACAAGTAGATCGGGATGGCGCGGGCCAGGTCCTTAAGCTGAGGTTGTGGATGCGCGAACCCTTGCCCCTCGCTGGTCAGGGTTCTCAGGGCTCAGGGCTCAGGGCTCAGGGCGGCCACGTTCTCTCGTTCCGTGCGACGCTCCGGTCACAAGAGGCAGGCAGGCGGGCGGGAGTGAACGACAGTGCCTCCGATGAAAGTTATATGACGATGATGTCTTTGTCTTTCGACGGGCCATAAGTCCTGTCTGAATCACAGTCCGACACTCTACTACTTGCATTTCTTTACTATATACCCCCCCCCCCCCGCACTCGCCAGACTCATAATGTGTCCCGCCGGTGAGGCTTCGCGAGCGGCGCCTCATTTCGGATAGCTACGGGAACAGGAAACTTCTTAAGCTCCTCGTTTCTATCAGTTGTTCACCATCAATATCACACTCCGGATGTCTTGCGGGCACACGGCCAAGATCTTTGTTCCAGCATCTCGGGCTTTCTATGGGCAGAGAACGCGCACACAATTCTGCCCTCTGCGTCCAGATTCTCATACGGGCGGGTTTTCATTGCTACGTCGCACTGAAGAGATGTTGATGGTCCCAGTTCCGACTGTATGTTTGGGTGGGGGGGGGAGGCGAATGACGTCATATTTGTGTTAGTAGAGCGAGTGGGTCGTGATTATGCGCTTGTGCGAAGAATAATGGTAATATTG
>NW_028234416.1:10489841-10494841 GCF_977035675.1 Penaeus japonicus | reverse complement strand
CGAGCACAAAGGGAATGAAATAATGAGGACCTATTGGTTTTATTGATTTTTAATTTCTTTCCGGTGTGAATGACGTGAATATTAGTTTTGTCAGGATGAAGTTGCGGGCGCGGCGTGGCGGTTGGGAGGGTGGGGGGGAGAAGGGGGTTCCACAACGCCGGACACCGTCCTCGGCGTCGTCGTCTCTTCCTCCTCTTCTTCCTTCCCCTCCTGCTCTCCTCCCTCTTCCTCTCCCCCTCCCTATCTCCTTCCCTCTCCTCCTCCTCCTTCCCTCCTCACCCTCCTCCTCCCCCCCCTCCTCTCCTCCTCTCCTCCTCCCCTCCTCCCCTCCCCTCCTCCTCCTCCTCCCCCCCCCTCCTCCTCCTCCTCCCCCCCCTCCTCCTTCTTCCCCCCTCCTCCCTCTTCCTCCCCCCTCCCCCTCCTCCTCCTCCTCCTCCTCCCCCTCCTCCTCCTCCTCCTCCTCCTCCTCCTCCTCCCTCCTCCTCCTCCTCCTCCTCCCCCTCCTCCTCCTCCTCCTCCTCCTCCTCCTCCTCCTCCTCCTCCCCCCCCTCCTCCTCCTCCTCCTCCTCCTCCTCCTCCTCCTCCTCCTCCACCTCCTCCACCTCTTCCACCACCTCCTCCTCCTCCTCCTCCTCCTCCTCCTCCTGAGCGGGCGGACGCAGTGACGGATGAGCGAGGGGAGGGAAGGGCGGGCGGTGAATCACGACCGCGCGGGACGACGGTCGTGATTACGTGGCTGGCCGCCCATCGCTGCCATCCCTCATTGGCTGGACCTTTTTGTCTTGTGGCGCAGCATCTGTTCGTGGGCGGGGCGCAGTGTGGCTGGGTAGGAATGGCTAATAGCGTGAACATTTGCTCAAGAACAAAACAACTTTATTAGAAGGATGTAGGGGAGGGTAGGATGAAAGAGAACGGTAGACGAGGGGAAATGATAATAATGTGGAGGTAATCTTAGGTGTCGAAGAACAGGGCAGCTCGGCAGGCGAACGGAGGGAAAACTACATATGAAGCGGCTGATTGGAACTGAATATTCTTGAAGGGAAAGAAGGGGGGAAGAAAGAAGGGAAGAACGGGAATTACTTGCACGTATCCTGCCGACAGGGGAAAGGGGGGCGGCAGGGTTATGGACACTGCTCGACTGGCCTAGAGGGAATCGCGATTGAGAATGAATATTGATCAGGTTCTGGTACCCTTGCACGAGAACTGGAGGGAGGGAGGGAAGGGGCGAGGGCGAGGGCGGGGGCGAGGGCGGTGGTCAAAGCTGTGGGTCTTCGAGCCATCGGCACTGTAGGAACTGTGCCGGTTTAGTATTAGCCATTATAATGATGAGAGAGGGAGGGGGGGGGGGTGAAATAGGAGATTGGGTACGACAGGAGAATGAGGAGGGGGGGGGGCGATAATAAGGGCATTGAGGAGTAAAGAGCTTGGCTAAGGATAACGAAGTTGTTTAAACTGTCTATTGCTGTTAGGAACAGAGGCCTGTTTTTGATAACTCGAAACTGACGGTTCGCTGTCCTTACAGTTTGCTGACGCTTCTTAGTCTAGCTTTGTTGCATTTGTCAGGACAATGACTCGATTATGGGCGTGAACAGTATGGGGTCGTAAGTCGTTGAAAGTGGTATGGTTGTAGGCGATACAGCACACGATTGTTGGTGCTACACAGTGGTCAGCTTGAGGACGGCGACGGTGATGCAGTGAACGAGGCTGCGAAAGGGGCTCCTCAATCACTGCTTGATTGCAACTTTGGATCAAGAGTCGGAGTGGAAACGTGACGGCTTCTTTAAGCCTTAAATTCAAGGAATAAATGTTTATATTACATGAAATACAGTGAGATGTTTGATGGTATTACAGTTATCATCCTTGTTACTACTATGGCCATTTTTTGTTTTCTCAATTTAAATGAAATATATAGCCCCGCCAGGCAGCATCATGCAGGATCGTCCATCATATCCATGTAACGACATTCCCCACTCAATATGCATTGTTCCCATACTGCGTTATCCTCTCGCTGAATATTAAAGCTCGACAAGGGCTCTGTACTTTAGCTCTAACTTCCACTCCCCTCTGCCTTGAGTTCCTCTCCTTCGGAGTGGGTGACGGTGTTGTATTTGGAAGTGATGCTGTCTCCGCCCTCTTGTGTTACTCAAAGGGCTCTGCATCGCTCAAATCCTTTAAGGACTCGAGTTAATCCGTCGTAAGATGTGCATCCTTACTTCCGAGAGGCACTGGCACTGGAGCGACGAGATTTTGGGCCGAGACGTTCATTCGAAGGCTGGAATTTATCTCAAATTTTGCCCCTTTTGCAATTCCACCCTCTTTATCGGTGTTTCGACTTCCTTGGGTCTTTGACCCGTCTTGCGTATGGTCCTGTTCCTTGTGTATGCTGGTGAAGCGTAGTTAAAGCCTCGTTCATGCACGTCTTTAGCGCTCAGAATATCCTGATGAAGCGTCGATTTCTGCCTTTTATCTTGCAGATCCTGGAAGGCTTTGCGGTAGGATATCAGGGAGAACTGGGGCGTAAATTGAAAGCCAATGGCAGAGAACATTCTTCCGCCTTTCGTGTCTCGGGAATCTTCCTGCTTCCCTCGTCGGAATCGCAATAGATTATGTCGGTGCAGTTAATCATGCAAAGGCGAGACACGGGTGCAGGGGAGCTAGAATTGTAGATTCCCATCTCGGAGAAATATTACTGCACTTCTAAGTCTGTGACAAGAGAGATGTCTTGGTGATATTTTTGAGTAGAGCCCCCCTCCCCCACCCCCTCCCCCGTGGAGGGCGCCTCGCGCAGAGGTAAGCGCCGGAGTGATGATTAAGTTGGGGAGAAATTCGAGCGTTAGAAAACACCATTGTTAGTCTTGGGGACTTGGGGGATGGTGAAAGCTTTCGCTGTGATCGCGATCGGGGGTGATCGGTATTGATGATGCGGCGCTACAGTGAGTAGGGTATGTCTGTCTGTCTTATGTTTACGTGTCTGCCATTTACAATTTCTGTCTGTATTTCTCACGGCATATAATCGCATGCGTGCTGATCTTCAAGTCATACATCTCCGAAGATGAATTGGAATGAGACCTCGGGAAGGAGAAGTGTTTGTTTGCGCTTGCACTAGTGAATTATGATTTCGGGGAATGGCTTTCTGAGTCTGTTTTTTTTGCAGTTGATGAATGATGAAGACGCACTTAAAGGAGCATGGGGTTCAAGGAGAGATACCGCAAAAATCTGCTGAAGTGGAAGGAATATAGTGATATAGTAATATGGTTCCATAGAAAAATGGGAGCTTATGAAAATCTTTTGTAGTGTTACCATTACAGATGCGACTTATTTCCCGTACCTTCGTTGCCTCCAGCCTTCTAGATATCAGCTTTGCTATTTTAGGGAGAGATCAAATTATGGCCCGCGGTTGATTCGAGAGGCGTAATCCGAGAGACACAGAGGATGGGGTAGAGCTAGAGGGGTGAACTAGGGTGTGGAGTGTGCGGTGAGGGTGAAAAGAGGGTGAGTGACAGAGCCTTGGCACATGCTGCTTTAGGGGAACACGATCACATGAAGGTATCGATCTACAGCAGGGGAAGGGAACACTTGTGCCTGAGGGGGGGAGGGAGGGGAGGGAGGGAGGGGGGGGGAGTGGCAGCCTCTAATTCAACTTAACGTATTGTTGTTTTTGTGGGTCGGGAAGAGCGGTGAAAGACGAACCACATGACGGCGACGGCGGGCTTTTTAAACAGGCTGCGCTTTATAATTCTCCATTTGTTTAATTGTCCGCTGTGTCAAAATGTAATCAGCGCTCTCAGCTGGAGTGCAGGCCAGTGTGAACGAGTGTGTTTAAGTGTGTGAGTGAGTGCATGTGATTATGAGAAAGAGAGAAGGAGAGAAAGAAAGAAAGAAAGAAAGAAAGAGTGAGCGAGTGAGTGAACAAAGGGGAAGAGTTTTAATGTGTCCAGTATAATGAACTGCCCTGTAACACATGTGACGTTGCGTGATCCACAAATGCTCAGTTGCGAAGCTTCCTTTTATTTAGCGTGAGTTTAATTACACTGAGCTGTCGTTAGTAGTTCGTCGTAGCAGGCAAGGAGAAAGATTCGTGTAACAGGGTGAGAAACAGACGTCATGCTGGCGTCGGCAGGATGGGAGAAAGGGTGGAGAAGTGGGTGAGGAGGAGGAAAGCGAAACTGAGGTGGAGCAGAAGTTGACAAATAAGACCCAAAGAGGGTAGAGTCTTGGTGAAAGGGTAGCGAGGCAAGGAGAAGGGGGCGTGAAGATTTTGAAGTGGGCCGGCAGCAGCTGGGAAATTAATTTGAGTCGATTATCTATGTAATTAGTGTATTTGTTGATAGGGAAAGTGAGGGGAATCACCAGTAGCCGATGAGGGTCGTTGCAGGTGTCATTTATGGTTAGGCATTATTGGGAGATGTCTCTGGGGAGCTATCCGGGTCATTAGGACTGCCAGGGAGTGGTGCCTGGGCAATGGCTCGAGAGTCCAACAGGAGACAGGGATCCTCTATGGCGGGGGCGCGCGATCTAGCTGCGGCAGGTGGAGCATGCCATTGTCTCTGCAAATTGGAAGAGTCTCCCTCAAGAACCTACAAACCACGGCGGGCGGCCGAGCGGGGCAGCCCGGCCTTTGTCTCAGCACGGGCGAGGGGGACCAACAATGGAAGGAACTCGCGCCGTGGTGTTGTCCTGCCGTCACGCCCTCTGGCCCTGCATGATAGAAGGAGGAGGAGGAGGAGAAAGAGAAAGAAAGAAAGAAAGAAAGAAAGAAAGAAAGAAAGAAAGAAAGAAAGAAAGAGGAGGGAAGGAGGAAGAGAAGAGGAGGGAAGGAGGAGAGGTGGAGGAGGAGAGGGGGAGGGAAGGAGGAGGAGGAGAAGAGGAGGGAAGGAGGAGAGTAGGTGGGAAGGTTTAAAATAGGAGGGAAGAAAGGGAAAAGAGGAAAGGGTAACGGAAAGAAGGCACCGTCAGAGCAACCGCAAGTCAAGAAGAAAGATGGCGCAGCCGCCGTTCTG
>NW_028234416.1:10472341-10487341 GCF_977035675.1 Penaeus japonicus | reverse complement strand
GCACGCACGCACGCACGCACGCACGCACGCACGCACGCACGCACGCACGCACGCACGCACGCACGCACGCACGCACGCACGCACGCACGCACACGCACACGCACGCACGCACGCACGCACGCACGCACGCACGCACGCACGCACGCACGCACGCACGCACGCACGCACGCACGCACGCACGCACGCACGCACGCACGCACGCACGCACGCGCGCGAACGCACGCACGCACGCACGCACGCACGCACGCACGCACGCACGCACGCACGCACGCACGCACGCACGCACGCACGCACGCACGCACGCACGCAAGCACGTAGGCACGCACACGTACGCACGCAGGCACGCACGCAGGCACGCACGCAGGCACGCACGCAGGCACGCACGCAGGCACACACGCACGCACGCACGCACGCACGCACGCACGCACGCACGCACGCACGCACGCACGCACGCACGCACGCACGCACGCACGCACGCACGCACGCACGCACGCACGCACGCACGCACGCACGCACGCACGCACGCACGCACGCACGCACGCACGCACGCACGCACGCACGCACGCACGCACGCACGCACGCACGCACGCACGCACGCACGCACGCACGCACGCACGCACGCACGCACGCACGCACGCACGCACGCACGCACGCACGCACGCACGCACGCACGCACGCACGCACGCACGCACGCACGCACGCACGCACGCACGCACGCATGCATGCACGCACGCATGCACGCATGCACGCACGCATGCACGCACGCACGCACGCACGCACGCACGCACGCACGCACGCACTCACACACACACACACACACACACACACACACACACACACACACACACACACACACACACACACACACACACACACACACACACACACACAATCGCAGACACGCGGACTCACAATGGGAAGGAGACGGAGAGGGGGAGATGTTGACACAGGCAAATGGTCTTGTTGATGGGCGTCCACAGACAGACTGATGGGCAGGTGTGGTGGCGGTCGGCGGGTTGGAGGTGACCCTAAATCAGCAGGTGATGACGGCTGCGCTCATACCTCGGAAGCTTTCAATTGCAGGATCAACATGAGCACACTCACACACGTACACACACATCCTTACCCCCACCTTTTGCATCTGCTTCTGCTCGTCTTTCTCTCTCTGTCTCTCTCCAAATCTTGCTCTCACTTACTTCCTCCTCCTTTCTCCTCACAAAGCCTTTCTCACTCCCTTGCTATCTGACCGTCGTCGGCAGATTTGCATATGAAAATTGTAACTAAAAACTTCATTACCCATTTATCTTGCTATGCGTGGATTCGTCGGGGATTAAGTCCGAGATAGTTTCACAATCACAAACGTAACGTATAGTAGGTTTTATTAAGATTTGTTTGTTCGATATCCTTATGGAATCGGCAAGCTGTCGTGCTTAGATAATTGCGTACATCTTGCAGTCATGGGTTTGTGTTGAATTCTTGCGAGATTGTTGAGGTTTTACCTTTTTTGAAAGAAAAAGACCTGCTGCGGCACTTTCGGCAGCCATTACGCGAGATCTGCCAGGATGCCATTAGCGTATGGCCTTACGTACGTACGATTTCGGATCTCGTAATGTTTCCTCCGCCTCTCGTTTTACTTAAAGTCTCTGGCTCTCCTTTCCGTTCGGCAGTAACTGTCCTAATGAAGGTGATTTGCGATGCGCGCAGCTAAGGTTCGCGATGCAGCGTCTCCGCCTCTTATGTCTTGGCTCTATGGGGGGAGAGGGGGGAAGAGGGGGAAAGGGGCGTCGGGATTTCGTTGTCTTGCACGTTTTCCCGTCTCAATATCGCATCGTTTTTTTAATTATTTCGTATTCCGGATGACCGAGGGAGAGAGCCTCGACTGGTGAGCAGGTGTTGAAGTAAGTAGTAAGTGGAGGTAGAAGAGGAGGGAATGATGATGGCACGGAGGCAGGCGCGGGAGGGAAGGGGGGGAGGAGGAGGGAGGAGGGAGGAGGGAGATGGGGAGAGAGAGGGAGGATGGGGGAGGGAGATGGGGAGAGAGAGGGAGGATGGGGGAGGGAGATGGGGAGAGAGAGGGAGGATGGGGGAGGGAGATGGGGAGAGAGAGGGAGGTGGGGGAGGGAGATGGGGAGAGAGGGGGAGGAGGGGGGAGGGAGATGGGGAGAGAGAGGGAGGATGGGGGAGGGAGATGGGGAGAGAGAGGGAGGATGGGGGAGGGAGATGGGGAGAGAGAGGGAGGATGGGGGAGGGAGATGGGGAGAGAGAGGGAGGATGGGGGAGGGAGATGGGGAGAGAGAGGGAGGATGGGGGAGGGAGATGGGGAGAGAGAGGGAGGATGGGGGAGGGAGATGGGGAGAGAGAGGGAGGATGGGGGAGGGAGATGGGGAGAGAGAGGGAGGATGGGGGAGGGAGATGGGGAGAGAGAGGGAGGATGGGGGAGGGAGATGGGGAGAGAGAGGGAGGATGGGGGAGGGAGATGGGGAGAGAGAGGGAGGATGGGGGAGGGAGATGGGGAGAGAGAGGGAGGATGGGGGAGGGAGATGGGGAGAGAGAGGGAGGATGGGGGAGGGAGATGGGGAGAGAGAGGGAGGATGGGGGAGGGAGATGGGGAGAGAGAGGGAGGATGGGGGAGGGAGATGGGGAGAGAGAGGGAGGATGGGGGAGGGAGATGGGGAGAGAGAGGGAGGATGGGGGAGGGAGATGGGGAGAGAGAGGGAGGATGGGGGAGGGAGATGGGGAGAGAGAGGGAGGATGGGGGAGGGAGATGGGGAGAGAGAGGGAGGATGGGGGAGGGAGATGGGGAGAGAGAGGGAGGATGGGGGAGGGAGATGGGGAGAGAGAGGGAGGATGGGGGAGGGAGAGGGGGAGAGAGAGGGAGGATGGGGGAGGGAGAGGGAGAGGGAGAGGGAGAGGATGGGGGAGGTATAGGGAGAGGAATGGGGGGAGATTGGAGAGGATAGGTAGATGGGGGAGGGAGATGGGATAAGAGGGAGATGGGGAGGAGAGAGGGAGGATGGGGGAGGGGAGATGGGGGTGAGGAGAGGGAGAGGAAGGGGGAGGGAGAGGGAGAGGAAGGGGGAGGGAGATGGGGAGAGAGAGGGAGGATGGGGGAGGGAGATGGGGAGAGAGAGGGAGGTTGGGGGTGGGGGTGGGGGAGGGAGAGGGGTCTCGTCGCACATTAAAACTTGTCGCGTTGTCGTTCTTGTTCTGATACGATCGCGCGTTGGAGTTTCCGACTTCTTGTCGTTTTTGTCTTCTGTTCTTCCTCGGGGCGGAGAGGGGCGGAGCAGGGGATAACTGTATACTTGTGAGAATGTTTTGTCCTAACAGAACCTCTTGTTTACTTCCAGGTATGTGGAACGGGTCGAGGCGGCGAGGTTGCTGTCTGACCGGTGAGTGTGAAGGTTGGAAGAGGAGAGGGGGTGGGGTGGGGTGGGGGACTCGAAAGACGCGCTCAAGGAAGGGTTGATGAAGATGCTCAGGCAAATCAGAGCAACGCGCTGCCCGGGAGTGGAAGCTGGGGCTCTATCGCCGAAGGACTCGGGGACGGCTCCAGTTTTCTCTTAGTTCTTGCACCGGGAGAAGGGCTAGGGAGGGGGTGGATAAGCGTCATTCAGTGCTGAACCATCCGATTATGTTCTGTTATTATATCTCCCCCCCTCCCCTTCCCCCTCACCCTCCCCCTCCATCCTCTATCACTCCCCTCTCCCTCTCCCCTCTATCCTCTATCCTCCACCACACCCCTCTCACCCCCTCTATCCTCCACCCCTCCTCTTTCCCTCTCCCTCTATCCTCTACCCTCTACACAACTCCTCTCCCCTCTATCTTCTCCATCTCCCCTCTATTCTCGACCACTACTCTCTCCATCTTCCCTCTATTCTCGACCACTACTCTCTCCATCTTCCCTCTATCCTCTATTCTCCACCACTCCCCTCTCCTCCCCTCTATCCTCCACCACTCCTCTCTCCCTCTCATTCTCCCCTCTATCCTATATCCTCTACCACTCCCTTCTCCCTCTCCACCTCCCTCTCCCCTATATCCTCTACTACTCCTCTCTTCTACTCCCACTCCCTCCCTTTCCCAGTCCCTCCTCCTCCATCTTTATCTTTACCGTATTGCCTTCGGCCTGGGAGTGTGTTCACCCCGTGTGCCAAGTATCGCGCTGGGAGGCGTCGGCGGCGGGAAGGCAGGGGCGTGGGAACGTTGTCAGCGGGGCACGGGAGCCAAGTGAGGAGGGAGGGGGTGGGGGTGCGGGTGCGACTACCGGAGGACCTGTCATGTTCCGAGGTGGTTCCACCGGCGGTTAATGAATATGCAACTCTTTAATAAAGCTCTGCAGGTAAATATGACCTTTTTTTTTTACCTTAGTTTCATAACGAAAATTGAGGAAGTTTGTTATTTCCCCCCCTCCACTCGGTGGCGGAGAGCAGAATAATTTAACCCCCCGCCCCTCACACACACAGTGAGTGAGGGGATGCTTGGGAGGAAGGACAGACACGAAGGGATAAGTGGCGCTGGCTGGAAGGAGGTCTTCACAACTTCTCTCGATAATTGCCTTGTGTTTTTTCCCTTTTTTTTCTCTTCTTTGCATCTTGATAATATCTCTCCCTGTGCTCCGAATCCGAGTAGTGTTTGTCTGTGTAGGGATTAGAGATTGGCTTGCAAGGGGGAGCGTTATAAGATGATCCATCAAGCGCCGGATATATTCGCATGCTAAGGTTAGGCGAAGGAGAGAGAGATCCGAGAGGGTTGTGTTTGATGATGATAAGGAGGATAATGAGGACGAATGTGAGGACGAGGAGACGGAAGAGAGGAAGGAAAGTGGGCGCAATGCACTGTATAACGGGTCCTTTCAGCGTAGAGGTACCTTTTTCAACGTACCGTAAATGCTTCTGAAGCATTTACGGTGTTCTACTGGGTATGGTTGCATGTGGGAGCGAGTGTGGACGGATCGATGGTTAGATACATAACTGACTAAATGAGGGAGGGGAGAAGGAAGGGTAAGAAAGAATGCTAAAGGGAGGAATGAGTGTTTGAGGAATTGCGAGGGAGGGAAGGTGAGTAGGGGTCAGAAGGAGGGGAGGAGAGGGAAAGCGTAAAATAGAAACAGGATCAAAGGACCAAAGAAAAGCGAATTTCGGAGGAGCCGGGTGGAAATGTACTGCTTGTGCCTCTTATTCGTCCGAATGAAAACCCGTTCTGCCCCTGCTTCTTTAGGCTACATAATTGGGGGAAATCATGAAATTCAAGTTGGGAACGAGGGGGAGGGGGAAGGGGAAGCGACGTAAATATATGCAAACGGGGGGAACGCATGGCCTGTTAACCCTTCTGTATTCAATGGACTGAGCCGGGCAATTTTCTGAGTCTTCTCTCGCGCTCGGAATGGTTTTATCAGCCCTGGATGAAATCAAACTCGCTGGCTGTTCAGGAACGGGTTATTGATTCTTCAAATGGCAGATTCATGTTAATTTTATCGTCGCTTTGGGTCATGATACTTGGTGTTCAACTGGTGTTTTTTAGCATGCACGGTGCTGGTGTAAAAGTGGCTTTAACTAATGGCTGTGCAATCATCACCAATTCCCAACATCAAATTAGTTATTCCCGAATAGTTAATTGATTACGTCTTTGATCGATAGGCCCCGTCGAGGCGATTGAGCGGCAAAGGTACGCTTGTGTAGGCCAAAATGGTAAAACTTTATATGTTTATCTATCTATCCGTACGTACATACATACATACGTACATACATACATACATACATACATACATACATACATACATACGTACATACATACATACATACATACATACATACATATATACATACATACATACAGGTCAAATGGAAAGCCATATTTTGTCCGCGACTTTCGCAAATGAGGGCGACACTTGCCTTTGTGTTGGACTTGACAAATGAGACAGGGTCATCGCCAGGTGTGTGGAGGCAGACCTTGGAAATAGATTTGAATGAATTAGCGAGGCGATGTCAGACAGGGCGAGCCGTGACCCTGGAAATGACCTCAGGCAAAACTACTGTCAGGTCACTCGGGGATGGGGAGCTGCCATAAATGTCGGCCTTGTATATGAGCCTTTATTTTCGAGTGTTGTTATTGCTGTGGCCTGCGGCAATTGGAATCCGATCCTGGCCAGAAAACGCAATTTCCGCACGCGGGATTAGCTGGCTGCGCGAGTGGAGCGTTGATGGTAATTTAAGGCTCTTGGATGTTCGGTAATTGGCGACTCTGCGAATAATGTTGGCTCGGGTCACGTCAGGTCAGAACTTGTCTGACCCCGATTAGCGGACTTCATGTGATTAAGTCCGTTTTTATTTGCTTTTTTTTGGATGGCGTAGATACTACTCACTGCTACATGAGTGCTGAGCTGTGCGAGAGATCTATCAGCCGGCTGGTGTAGATGGCAGGGGAGTTTTTTGGAAGGGGAAGATCTGGTGGCTTTCATCTGAGCGGGGATTTAATCAGAGAATCGTCTGTTTTTCGTTCCCGATGGCTTTTAGTGGCGGGGGGGCGGTGGGGGGGGGGGGCGCGGTTGCTGTGATACTCGAGGGTGTGCATGTCAACCATATGCTAGGAGCATATAAAGGCTAATGTAGAGTAGGGTGTCCCCGCCCACCCTCCCTGACTTTTGCCCTACATGTCAACAGGAGCCTGTGTATCTTTTAAGCAGGGGGAGGTGCACGCCACAAGAAAACGCCCGTTAGTGCAGTGTAGCGCATCGCTTGAATGTTTTCGCAAGAGTCACAAAGAGCGAGATGTAAGACCGGCGTTTCAAGGCTCGACTTAGTCTATATTATGCTGCAGAAACACGAAAAACAGGAACGATAGAGTTTCCCCTCAAAAGAGATTTGAATTTATATAATAGTTTCCCGAAAAACAAATGTTTTCTTTTTCTTTCTTTCCCATCCATGCTATTATACCGCGGCTAAAATTCGAGCGAGTGGCAGACCTTTGTTGCAGGGCGAGTTTAGCAAAAAGTGAAGTGAGAATCGTAGAAAGAGAGAGCGGGGCGAGACCCTTCCCTCGGCCGATCGAAGTGCGGGACTCCGCCTTGTGGGAATCTGCGTCAGTCACAGGAGGCTTATGATTAGTTTGAGACACGATGGAGGGAATGGCAACCGTAATAATAAACGACAAGGAGTCCAGGCACGCTCGAAACTTAATGGGTTATTATCTCGCCTTTTTTGTCTGTTCGTGTCATCCCTTTACGAACTATTACTGTTTGTTTGTGTGTTCATCTTCAGACACGCCTCGGGGGTCCCCGTTCGAGGGAATATTTCTTGCTTGTGGCTGCCTCTTTTTCGCCGGCCGGAGTGGAGAGAAGTGTAGCGGTTTTGCAGCCAAAGGATGCACGTGTTTGTTAGGGGGAGAGGGAGGGGGAGAGGGGGGAGCTTTAGGGCGGAGGCTTAGCTTCTTTGTCGTGGGTGGAGAGATATGGGGCGTGGGAGGGGGGTTGTGATGGTGGTGGTGGTGCGGGGTGGGGGCTTAGGCTGAGGTCAGGTCGAGAGGAAGAGAGAATGACTAAGATTATTTGTTTTGACGTGAATTTTATTTATATTTTTAATTCACGGGCCATTCCTAACCGACTTGTGTCGGCGAGGCTGTTGACGTCTCAGGGTGTGTGAAACGATGCCGTCTGCCAGCCGTGTCAGTCGCTGCCCTTCGGGGAGTGGGATTGTTCTCGCGATTTCGTACGCGAGATGCGGCGGGCAAAGAGGGCATCGACAAGACAGGGAATAGGTTTGCTCTCCTTGAATGCCATCCATTGCGAAGGCTTTCGCTGGTTTGGTGTAATAGTTCACAAATGTCATTTTCCTGCCAGACGTTTTCCTTATTCACCCATCTGGAAAATGCTAAGCACAACGAGCACCTCCTTGCGGGGAACACCACCTCACTCCACCCCCCTTCCTCCCCCCTTCCTCCCATCAAGTACAATTACAGCGGCCTGCGGAGTGAAGCATCGTCAAGACATTAGCGCAAGTGGCTTATGCATCCCACCACTTGGCTCGCTCTTTGGTAGCGAAGAAGGCTTAGGCGGGCGAGGGGACAAGGAGGGGAAGGGTCGAGGTCCGCTTTCTTATTCTAACCCCGCCCCCTAGGCGACCTGCCTTTTTAAATTCAAGGGGATCTAGAATTAATCTTTGGGTTTGTTTTTTTTGTGAAAGTACACATTCTGCGCCTGGTGGCCTTCTGCATTTCCATCACGTTTTACATCTGCAGCTGAGATGTAAAACGTAATTACAATTTTGTCAGTGTCTGAGGACTCTCGGAAGATGGAATTATAAAAGCTTTTCTAGGTTAGTTGTAAAATTCGGACACGGTGAACTATAAACACTCACACTCTCACTCGTACTCTCACTCTCACTCTGTGTGTGTATGTGCGTGCTTGTGCGTGCGTGCTTCTCTCCCTTTCCCTCCCTCCCTCCCTCCCCATTTGGAGGGAATCCAAGTTTTGAGAAATCTAGCGGTGTGTGCAGCAGCGCCTGGGCGCAGTCGTTGTTTATGATAGCAATTAGCAGTCAGGGATGGCGTGGGACTGTGCTGTATGATGCTGTTAAAACTGTGTCACCTGCTACCCATACCCACGTGTAGTGGGGTGGAAATACAGTTGTGGGAAACTGTGAGTAGTTTGTCTACCAGTTGAGGCCTGTGGGAAATTCAGATTTTATCTTGCGTTACTTTTCTCCGTCGATTTATTATTCTTGTATTTTAAGAGAGGCGAAGGAGCGAGAGGAGGTGATGCAGGGCGTAAGGAGAGCGAAAGGAGGCGTCAAGAGTGCTGGATGGGGGGGATGGGGGCCGCCACGCACGAATGAACTTAGCTTCGTGTATTATTTTTTTACAACGTCCGACGCGACTGACGAGGACGGGGTGTAGGGGTTGAGTGGGTGATACGTTGCGGGTGAAAGGGAAGGTGAAGGGGAAGTGGAAGAGGGAGGAGAGAAGAGAAGAGAAGAGGGAAGGAAAAAAAGCGAATGTCGTAAAAGGGCAACGAAAAAGAACGGATTTTGTCCGAATCGTGTTCGGGTCGAAGACCGGGATATTTGACAAGGTTTTCGTCGCAGCGAATTAGTGGGAAGAGAGAGCGCCACCGAATCCTGCAGGATGGAAGGAATATCAAACAAAAAGCGGAAGCGGACGAAGTGGATGGATGGGAGACCCGTCCAAGGATCAATGGGTGAGTAATGATACCTGTGTTGCATGTTGGAGGGAGGGGCGTTTGAGAGGGTTCGGCGGAAAGGGCCGTCGGCGGAGGAGCGTCGCCCGAAGGGATTTACTCATTACTCAGTCGGAGGGCACGACAGAAACATCGGGAGAGAGAAAAAAATGAAAAAGGCCGGGTGAAGCAGCAGGGGTATGGATTAAATTGCGGATGAAATAATTGCAGAGAAGTTGGAATTCTAGAAAGGAAAATGTCCAGTTGATGGGAGTCAGTTGAAGATATTAGCGATGATGCGACACTGATTGCTTCTTGCCATGAAACTCGTTCAAACCATGTGTGTGTCATGTCATGTTGCGCAAAATACACTCTCGCGTAAAAGCCTCGCGAGATAATTAAAAAAAAAGGCAAACCTGTAATATGTGAAGTGCCAAACGTTAATTACCCTTAGCATCACCTCCGTAACCCTTCCGTGTCACGCCGCGACTGACAGTTATGCGGCGCTGAGCATCTCGATACCATAACCCCTTCGGCGGAAGAGGCCGTTCTAGCGCTGGGGGTCACCGTGGGCGAAACGATTAACAAACGCTTAACGTCGATGGATGTCTGCGACAGGTACGCGGGATCGTCTCGCCTCGCCTTGCCTTGCCTTCGACCAGTCCTTTCGCTCCGCCCGTCAGCACTTCTATCCTTGAGGTCCGATCCACGGATGCACATTGTTGGGAAGATTATCTGCCCGTGGCATGAAGGGGTTGTTATTGTGACCTCGGGATTATCCTGCTTGGATTAGCCCGAGAGATTACGGTGTATTACTGGCTCGGAGCAGAGCTAGGGGGTAGGGGTAGGGGTAGGGGTAGGGGTAGAGGTAGAGGTAGGAGAGGGAGGAAGAGAGGGGAGATGAGAGATTAGATGCGATAAGGAAAATATAGGTAAGCGCGATACAGGTATACCTTTAACTTGATAAGAAATGCGTAATCTGGAAGCTCCGGGATAAAACATGTTCCGACTCGTCGAAACCTTCACCAGTAATAGCGTTATTATTGAATGCAGATTGCAGCGAAAAGGAGTGTGCAGGTAAGACGAGTGGGGGTGGGGCGGGGTGTTGTGGGGTTGTTTCTTTGTGCTGCACGTTGTTTACAGCCTCCCTTTGCCCTTGCGCCGGGGATTTTATCACTGACGGACGGTGACCTGAAATTAATAGCGAGATCCCTTTTTCTTGAAAACTTAAAAGATAGACTCGAAAATTAGGGTGGTGTATGTGTCTGTCTGTGCCTGGTATAGAAGGGAATATTGTTATGGACTAGTTGTAAGATAAAAAGGAAAGCAAATGGGAGAGGGAGGGAGAGAAGGAGAACGAAAACGAGGAGGAGAGGGAGAGGTTTGAGATGGAAAATAGAGGAGAGAGAGTGGTGGCAAGCGAGAGGGAAATGGATGGCCGAGGGAAGTTGGGTGGACAGCGGTGATGAATCGCGAATCATTGATAAAGAGGGGGAGATGGCAGGGTGATGACGACGGTGGAAGGGCGGTGGAAAGGGTCCGAGCTGATAGCCAGGAATCGGGAATGGAAAATTGGAATCGGAGAGGCGCTATGGGCGGGGGTGGGGCGGGCGCAATCATGCAATCAGGGCGAGAACCTAATCGAGATTGAATATCAGATAGGGAAGAAATAACGATATAAAGGAGTACAAGAAAGACCGAAGAACTCGATAGCTTTGAAGTTGATATGAAATCGACGTGCCTTCATCGGAGTACGAGGCGCAGGTCGCTGTAATTTCTTTGATATCGTTATGGAGGCAGCAGATTTAGAGGTAGTCGGCGATGCAGGAGTGCAACGTCGGTAGAAAGTCGAGTTTCCCACACGACGGGTTCAGCTAGCGAAGCCAGTCGATTCGCCGTAACTTGAGTCGACAGGAGTTCGAGGACGGGGAAATCGGCCGGGCGTCCACAGTTGCCTCGGACGCCCATCGCACTTGGAGGGTAGGAACGGGATAGGGTAAGATGCAGAGGAGGAACGGTAGGAGGAGGAGGAGGAGCAGGATGGAGAGGGAGAAGGAAGAGGAAATTGGTGAGAATCAATTGAGGTTAGGGACGGAGCTCTATTCCTGGTAGTTCTTAAAGGACGTCTGTTATTGGGAGCCATAATGGGATGTTTTCACGCAGATTACGCGCGCCAGAGAGGGGGAGAAAATAACTCGACATACAGAGCCAGACAACACGCGTTCTAAGAGGTTATGGAGACATGTCGTGATGTGTCCTTAGCGCATGGACGTGTCCCTGGGAACGCCCCAAGGGAGACCTAAAAGGAGAACCCAGGGGCGTGTCCTTCTGCGGCGCTCGAGGGGGAGAGTAGTGGCATGCGGGGACCGAGCGAGGCGTGGGCACTAATTTGGGGTTCCGTGGAGGAGCTTCTCGTAATTAGGGGCCGTCGAGAGAAGGGAAGTGACGGCATGAAGTGGCGCCGCTTTTTAGAAGGCTGCGTGATCGAAAGTTAAGGGAGTTTATGAAAATAAAGCCGAAACTGTTGTTTGTTGTTCTTTTGTTTGCCTATAGATGGGTTTCCATCATTGATCGTGGACGTATTCAGTATGGTTGCATGTTCGGTGTTGACCAGGAAGTCGAGGGAAGCGCCCAGAGGATTCTCGTTCGCGTTTATAGCAGCAGAACGAGTGTTCGTGATCCTGAATGATCTCGCGTCACTTTCTCTCACGTCTTTGGGTCTCTTGTGGCGTAGAACCCGGGCGCTCGGCCACCGCGCGTCCTCAGAGCGGCAGGGAGCTTCTCTTTGCAGGAATTAAGGAAGATATGATTTTTGATCTGTAAAGGCTGAGATACAGGTGTATATGGGATAGAATTTGATAGATGAAGAAGGCAGCGCCCATGGGAACATGCGCCGCCAATGCCGGATGCTCGTTCCAGGCGAGGCGTAGGTGCAGGTTTTGTGGGAAAGATGCGCCCTTCCGTGCTCTCGGTGAAAGCCGCTCAAGGCCGCTCTGTCCCTTCTCTCTCTCTCTCTCTCTCTCTCTCTCTCTCTCTCTCTCTCTCTCTCTCTCTCTCTCTCTCTCTCTCTCTCTCTCTCTCTCTCTCTCTCTCTCTCTCTCTCCCCCCCCCCCTCTCCCTCTCCCTCTCTCTCTCTCCCTCTCCCTCTCCCTCTCCTCTCCCTCTCCCTCTCCCTCTCCCTCTCCCTCTCCCTCTCCCTCTCCCTCTCCCTCTCCCTCTCCCTCGCCCTCGCCCTCGCCCTCTCCCTCTCCCTCTCTCCTCTCTCACCCCTTCTTCTCTCTCTCTCTTTCTTCTCTCTCTCTCTTTCTTCTCTCTCTCTCTCTCTCTCTCTCTCTCTCTCTCTCTCTCTCCCTCTCCCTCTCCCTCTCCCTCTCCCTCTCCCCTTTTCACTTCTTTCTCTCTCCTTTCTCCGAGTTTCCCTTTCCCAGTCTCCCTTTAGTTCCGCGTTCTCACAACCAGCAGTATGTGACCCGAGAGCGAGCGCTCCGGTGCCGCCGTCCCCTCTGCCCTTCTACGGGCACAGCCTCTGGCTCACCTGGCAGTAACCATGACAACCTTCTATAACCCCGGGTGATTGAGTGCGTTGCTTTGTGTTTATATAAGAATCACTTTGGAAAGCCGGGGGGAGGAGGGAATGGAGGTGAAGAAGGAGCTGAGGGAGAGGGGAAGGGGAAGCAGAGGAGGGGGGGGAGGGGAGGGTAAGCAGGTCTGGGGGTAAGCAGAAGTGTAAGCAAGGGAGGGGAAGAAGGGACGGGGAAGTGGGGGAGAGGGGAAGGGGAGGCTGGAGAGTCAAGTGGTGTCGGCGCTGCATGATGATGGGCGGGTGAGGGGCCTCGTCACACTCGAGTCCACCGCGGGGAAGTGCGGAGTGCGGCGGCCGATGATAAGTGTCGATGTGGGGGAGGGGGGGGGGGGGGAAGAGAGGAATGGCGCGCTTGATTCCGCTGGGCGTCAGTTTCTTTGAAGGGAGGGGGGGGGGAGGGATGACAGGAGAACCACATCAAGAACTGAGCATTGGAACAAGCGTCTTTGTTGTTAGGCTTTGTAGGACTATTAGTGCGAGTGTATGGTCGTATTATTATGTGCATTTCATTGTATACACATACGTACGGGACTTAGAACGGGGCAAGGCATACTTGCAAGAAGGGGGGGGGGCAAGTTGTATTTGCGTCTCGTGTACATTATCATATGGACGTGACCGTGAGTGTTGTGCGTGCAAGGGTTAGTGTGTGATATTAGGCAGGAGGTGTTCACCCGACACTAGGCTAACCTGTCCTCACGGAACCAGACACCTCACAGCTGACAAAGATCCCCTGGTCGCTGAGGGCGGCGCTGTTGTTGCTGTTGCTTTTGCTGGTGGAAGTGCTGCTGCTGGAGGTGTTCCGCCACTCGTGCTGGTGCAAGAGTGTTTCTGAAACTAATCTTCCTGCCGCTTTTGCTGTCGTAAGAGAGCTTATTTTGAGTGACAGTGGGAGAGCTTTTGGGTCTCAAGTGGGTAATAAATGTTGAATTACCGCCTGGTTTTATTTGATTCGTCGCATACTCTTATTACTGATGTTATTTACAGTTCGTGTAATTACTACACATACTACACTAAATATTTCGAAAAGTACTTTACCATGCAGTCTGTTTGTTATTCCTTCAGCACTAACCGACAGAAGACCATCAGTGAGCCAAATATTTCCATATAGTTAATTTGAAGTAAAGCTGAACCTAATTTACAAAAAACTGCGTATGGCGAAGGCAGAAGCAGAAAGGATAAAGGAAGAGTGGGAAGGGAAGGGAAGGGAAAGCCGCCATCCAGGTACGGCGCCAAGGATTGAGGTGGCGACAGGAAGTGGTTCATCATGTCAGGCCAGTCAGTGGCGGAGGTGCTGCTGCGTCTTGGCCGCCGCCGCCTTCGCGTGCTGACCAAGCACTGGATCCTCTTCGCCAATTAAAGATGACGGTGATCTGGGCTTGTTTGGCATCGGGTCATTAGGAAGGTTTTGTTGTGCATTGGCATCGAGTGTCATTCGGCTTCTGGCGTAGGAGCATGCAAGACGTTTATACCTGACATTAATCTTAATATGAGTATAGAAATACAAATTTTACCTCAGGGAGGTAAAATTTGTATTTCTTTACTAAATGCGTTACTGCATTCTACCATTTTTTCTCACTTAATATGAGTGTTTTCAATGATTTTAATGGAATTCTGATTAAAGGTGTTTGATATGAAAAAACAACGTTTTTTTTCATTCTTGATTAGCCCAAGGGGTTGAAGGGGTGAGGAGCCGGTGGATGAGGGCGCAGGCAGGTAGAAGGGCTGGCGCAGGTGGGGACCGGAAGTCGCCGGGCAGGTGGGTCGTACCGGTTGGTGGGCGGACCTAAGTCTTAGCGACTCATCGTCCCCCCTCCCCCTCCCCCACCACCCTTTTCACTCTGTCCTCAACCGCTTTCTCAAGCTCTGTTCTGCTTGTAAAAACAAAGATATTATGACGTAGTTATTATATTAATTCGGGGATTGTTTTCACTTCATTCAACAGATGACATTTTCTTATCGAGTTTCCCTTGAGGAGCCGTTTTCTTTGTGGTTCATTTCGCGCTGTGTCGTCCCCCGGTTTAATCTTGGCGGCTTCTTATTCCCGTCTTACACTTGTTTTCTCCTTGTTTTATCAGCTGGAATGTCACACGTCTTGTTTTAAGATAATGGTATGAAAAATAAATGCTGCTTGCTGCTCTTTACTTTGTATTATTCTGCCAATAGAGATTACCTTTGAAATGTTTCCACTCATGTTTTCTTTTTCTTTTCAGGTATGTTAACTCCGAATGATTGTGAGGGGTGAGGTTAC
>NW_028234416.1:10454841-10467341 GCF_977035675.1 Penaeus japonicus | reverse complement strand
GTGAGTGGGATGAATAGGAGGGAGAAATGTGAGGAAAACAGCTCGCAGGACTCGATTATTTGCTTGTCTTCACTGCCTGCACTGTTCACTGACCACACTGACTGCCGCCAACCCAGATCACTGCGCGCACCGCTCACTGCCTCCGCTGATCACACGTTTCATTGTGTTGGCCTCACGCGACCCGCCGCTACCCGGGCGCTTCTGATGGAGGGTGGGAGCCGAGGCTTTGTTTTCGCTCGCATGATTATTACATTTCTCATCCCCCGATTGTCTCGTCGCCGTATCGGGTAAATTGGTGCTTTCTGCTTATCGCCCTCTCTTCACTCCGTTGCTTTATCGGCGCCCTCTTGCTGGGCGAGCAGCGTGGAGAGCGTGTGTGAAATAGTTGGGTTGTCTCCCGTGGCGGCCATGCTGGCTGAGGGAGCACAACAAAAATGGCGAAGGATATGCTAATGTCCCAAGTAATGGGTGCATAGGCGACAGCTTAGAGTAGCGAGGACGTAGAGGGCGGGGAGGGGGATGATCAGAGCAATTAGGGTGTGTATGTGGGGAGGGGGGGGGGGTCTTGTAAACCCAGTGTAGCGGTGAGGGGGGCGTGCGGCCGGTTTTATTGCTTGCAGTGGCGAAACAAAGGCGATGCTACTTTGTGTCTTCTTCCGTGTGTTGCTTCATCGGCTTGGTGGGTTTCCTTGTGACCCTCGACTCCTTTGGCAGAGGACAGGAGAGAACGATAAAGGTCGGAAGGGAAGGAGGGAAAGATAGGATGGGGAGGGAGGAAACAGTGCAGGAGAAGAGAGTGAAGCAAATAGAGAACTGAGGCTGCACTGAATCTCCCTTTTGTGGAATCGGAATATCCCCGCAGTGATCGGTGGCTGCTCAGGGTGTGTTGGTAACAGTGGCTGCGCGTTGTCTGGCTGGTTGGTCGTCCTGTATGGGCCGGCGGACAGACGACCCCTGACCTCTGCGGCTGCTTGGTCGCCGCGTCCAAATTTCCCACTCGATACACACTCCTGTCACTTTGTTCCTCAGATTGCGGGACTTCACCGCGGTATCGTTGAAAATGATTGTGGATGATTTGCTGAGAGAGTATGCGAAATTCTGGGCTTGTTGCAAGTGGATGCATCACCGAAAAACTGCATCTGGAAACTTGAGCGGGGATCCTGTGAGAATGGGGAGACCATCAGGTGGCAACGGCCACAGGATCTAGGTATAATTACTGACAACCGCTAAGCGAAAAGCCATTCTACACAGTTTCTTGTGGAAGTTCTCACGTATTGCTAATTAATCTGACCATCCGGGTGTGGAGATGCCCACGGGATCGCGGAGGCCTCCAGTACATTTTTTATTGGATCAAGTCTTAAAGGACAAAAAAGGGTAGTTGAATAGGCCTCGGAGGCTGTCATTAAAGGGACATTGATATGGCCACGGGTGATTGGGGAGAGAACCGGATATGGGCTGATTACTTGTTAGATACTCCCCTGATCATGCTTTGACTGGGGTGTGGCCGGGGATTCGAACTGGGGGGAAAGGTGAGTGCAGAAACGGCGTAACATGTTAATCAATGGAAGACTTCTGTGTTATTACATTAATCTGTCGTTTATTATTCAGACCTACATCATGTTGCCGTTGGGATCTTAGTAACTAGAAAGCGAGCAGTGAACCGCACTTACTTCTAAAGCAAGGTTTTAGTACCAGGGAAGCGACCAGAGAGCCCACCCTCACGGGAACGTGGATGCTTGCCGGGAGAAAACCGCTGGTCTGGTCATCTTTGTGAGGAGAGACCACGTGTTAAGGTGGTGGCGTCGGGACTTGCATCGGAGGAGTGTCCGGCTGGGAGTCAGAATCCCGCGAAGAATCCTTGGTGCTTGAACCGGGATCCTTCCCAAAATCGTTTGCTCAGAGGTGGTTCCATGACCGCCGTCTCTTCCTTTGGAACATTTGTGCCTTGAGTTGGATGTGGTGTTTGTGCGGATGTTAGAGGTGAAGCTCAGTTTCCGTGGATCACTTCTCGCAGAGCATCGAAATCTCTGGAGATTACTTCGGGAACCCGCGCAACCTGCCGGCATGCCGCCATAACATAATTCTATTCTGGCCTATCGACATTGCATCTATCTTCACCATTGATGTTTTCGTCCTTGTGCGAAACGTCGTGGCGATATTTAATTCTGCAAGAGAGCACCTTGGAAAAGGAAATTCCTCCCAGCGGCTCAATTCCCACGGTGGTCACGTGACGGCCGCCCTCCACCCCCGCTCACCCTCTTGTCATTCACCCTTTCATGTAAGACCGCCCTAGTCCTTGCTGTTGATGGATTAGTGTGCAACCGCTCGGGTTATTTCGGAGTTATCGTATTATTATTATTGTTATTATTATTATTATTATTATTATTATTATTATTATTATTATTATCATTATCATTATTATTTTTATTATATGTCAGACCGATTTTTTTCTCCCAATTGTATATTTACATACAAGGGACCCCTTGCATACATAACAGTGCGATGGATTGTTTTCTCAAAGACAAAAAGGAAAACAGCTGACTTGCCACACTCTCGTCCTGCATTATATAATGTTTGTAATGCTTCCACCTTCCTCAGACCGTTATTATACTTGTCTTGCCAGCACAGTGGTTTCCCCCTCCCTCCCCTCCCTCCCTCCCTACCCCCAGACTCGCACTGACCGGTTCTCCATGTAATTTAAATCCACTAGACCCACCGCCCTCTATCTTTCTATTTCTATCTTTCTATTTCTATCTTTCTATTTCTATCTTTCTATTTCTATCTTTCTATTTCTATCTTTCTATTTCTATCTTTCTATTTCTATCTTTCTATTTCTATCTTTCTATTTCTATCTTTCTATTTCTATCTTTCTATTTCTATCTTTCTATTTCTATCTTTCTATTTCTATCTTTCTATTTCTATCTTTCTATTTCTATCTTTCTATTTCTATCTTTCTATTTCTATCTTTCTATTTCTATCTTTCTATTTCTATCTTTCTATTTCTATCTTTCTATTTCTATCTTTCTATTTCTATCTTTCTATTTCTATCTTTCTATTTCTATCTTTCTATTTCTATCTTTCTATTTCTATCTTTCTATTTCTATCTTTCTATTTCTATCTTTCTATTTCTATCTTTCTATTTCTATCTTTCTATTTCTATCTTTCTATTTCTATCTTTCTATTTCTATCTTTCTATTTCTATCTTTCTATTTCTATCTTTCTATTTCTATCTTTCTATTTCTATCTTTCTATTTCTATCTTTCTATTTCTATCTTTCTATTTCTATCTTTCTATTTCTATCTTTCTATTTCTATCTTTCTATTTCTATCTTTCTATTTCTATCTTTCTATTTCTATCTTTCTATTTCTATCTTTCTATTTCTATCTTTCTATTTCTATCTTTCTATTTCTATCTTTCTATTTCTATCTTTCTATTTCTATCTTTCTATTTCTATCTTTCTATTTCTATCTTTCTATTTCTATCTTTCTATTTCTATCTTTCTATTTCTATCTTTCTATTTCTATCTTTCTATTTCTATCTTTCTATTTCTATCTTTCTATTTCTATCTTTCTATTTCTATCTTTCTATTTCTATCTTTCTATTTCTATCTTTCTATTTCTATCTTTCTATTTCTATCTTTCTATTTCTATCTTTCTATTTCTATCTTTCTATTTCTATCTTTCTATTTCTATCTTTCTATTTCTATCTTTCTATTTCTATCTTTCTATTTCTATCTTTCTATTTCTATCTTTCTATTTCTATCTTTCTATTTCTATCTTTCTATTTCTATCTTTCTATTTCTATCTTTCTATTTCTATCTTTCTATTTCTATCTTTCTATTTCTATCTTTCTATTTCTATCTTTCTATTTCTATCTTTCTATTTCTATCTTTCTATTTCTATCTTTCTATTTCTATCTTTCTATTTCTATCTTTCTATTTCTATCTTTCTATTTCTATCTTTCTATTTCTATCTTTCTATTTCTATCTTTCTATTTCTATCTTTCTATTTCTATCTTTCTATTTCTATCTTTCTATTTCTATCTTTCTATTTCTATCTTTCTATTTCTATCTTTCTATTTCTATCTTTCTATTTCTATCTTTCTATTTCTATCTTTCTATTTCTATCTTTCTATTTCTATCTTTCTATTTCTATCTTTCTATTTCTATCTTTCTATTTCTATCTTTCTATTTCTATCTTTCTATTTCTATCTTTCTATTTCTATCTTTCTATTTCTATCTTTCTATTTCTATCTTTCTATTTCTATCTTTCTATTTCTATCTTTCTATTTCTATCTTTCTATTTCTATCTTTCTATTTCTATCTTTCTATTTCTATCTTTCTATTTCTATCTTTCTATTTCTATCTTTCTATTTCTATCTTTCTATTTCTATCTTTCTATTTCTATCTTTCTATTTCTATCTTTCTATTTCTATCTTTCTATTTCTATCTTTCTATTTCTATCTTTCTATTTCTATCTTTCTATTTCTATCTTTCTATTTCTATCTTTCTATTTCTATCTTTCTATTTCTATCTTTCTATTTCTATCTTTCTATTTCTATCTTTCTATTTCTATCTTTCTATTTCTATCTTTCTATTTCTATCTTTCTATTTCTATCTTTCTATTTCTATCTTTCTATTTCTATCTTTCTATTTCTATCTTTCTATTTCTATCTTTCTATTTCTATCTTTCTATTTCTATCTTTCTATTTCTATCTTTCTATTTCTATCTTTCTATTTCTATCTTTCTATTTCTATCTTTCTATTTCTATCTTTCTATTTCTATCTTTCTATTTCTATCTTTCTATTTCTATCTTTCTATTTCTATCTTTCTATTTCTATCTTTCTATTTCTATCTTTCTATTTCTATCTTTCTATTTCTATCTTTCTATTTCTATCTTTCTATTTCTATCTTTCTATTTCTATCTTTCTATTTCTATCTTTCTATTTCTATCTTTCTATTTCTATCTTTTTTTTTCTATCTTTCTATCTCTCTCTTTCTCTCTCTTTCTATCTTTCTCTCTCTCTATTTCTATCTCCCTATTTCTATCTTTCTATTTCTATCTTTCTATTTCTCTCTCTCTCTCCCTCTCCCCCTCCCTCCCTCTCCCTCTCCCTCTCCCTCTCTCTCCCTCCCTCTCTCTCTCTCCCTCTCCCTCTCTCTCTCTCTCTCCCTCTCCCTCTCTCTCTCTCTCTCCCTCTCTCTCTCTCTCTCTCTCTCTCTCTCTCTCTCTCTCTCTCTCTCTCTCTCTCTCTCTCTCTCTCTCTCTCTCTCTCTCACTCTCCTAGCACATGCGTCCCAGTCTCCTTGCCTCTCCGTCGTCCTCGGCCTGTCCGTGATGGCCGTGGTGGTGGCATCAGCTGAAACGTCATTGGTGATACATATCTGCTTGTGGTTTGTTTTGTGAATTTAAAATTATGGAAATGAAGTGAAACTGGCCATGATGTTCCGAACCATTTTTTAGTGCCCCCCCTCACACACCCCGGCGGTCAGAGAGAAGGAAAGGGTCGTGTACTGACCTTCCTTCCCTCCCCCTAGTCAAACCCTCTCCCTGCTCCCCGGACAGTGGCCTTAAAGGCTCCTTGAATACTTTTCTTACTAGGTCTGTGTGGTATACCTGGACACTTGTGTTATTGGAGACGTTTTAGAGGGCGGGAGTCTCCCCCCCCCCCTTCATCCCTCTGCCAGGGACCCCTCTCGGCCATTTTACCGCGTCCCCGCCTTCCCTTGGTAGAAAGTTCCTCAGTAACCCCATCAATATTTTTTATAGTCTTATTTTATCCACTTGTTATGGTTGTCCCCCATACCCCGAGGGCCCTGCTCTGCGGTGCCCTTGACGGTTCGTCTTTTGTGTTATAATCAGTAATTGTTATTTTTTGTCATCTGCCAGATAGACCCGCAGACAATTTTTTGTTTGTTGGGGTAAGCTAATAAGGTAGTAAAGGGCGCAGATTTCGTAATTGCTGTTAATGTAGGGAATATTTGATTATGGTTCCCCTTTTTGCTGCACAGAAGGGATGCAGACTCTGTACCTGGGAATAAAATGCGAGTTAGATTCACACGTTTTTAAGCGTACTGTTCTTCCATCTTCATACGAGCGCATAATCGCACAAAGAGAAACAAAAAGAAAACTGGAGAATATGCTTTGAAACAAAACAAAGACCAGAGAAATGTGAAAATGAGGCTGAAAGAATCGAACGGCTTTCGAGGCCCGGGAAGGGTAATTAAGGAGAGAAGAACATTGACTGTGAAGGTAGTGGAGGTGAACGTCCTGGGACGTGCGTGATGTGCGCGAAGTACCTGTGTGGCAGATAGTCCCGAGGGCGCAGGTGAGAGCGGAAGAGGGCGATTGTATTGCAGGGACGGCGGATGTCCAAGTCTTGGCATTTCCTCTACCTCTTGCCCCGGCAGTCACCCCTGCCCCTCCTCCTCCGACCGCCGCCGCCGCCTCCGCCGAGCCCCTCTGCCTTTTGCCCCCGGCGCTCTGCCACGGTCGCCGCAGAAGGACACCAATATCACACGCCGTCTTGCTGAGCAGCCGCCACTTGAACCCTTTGTGGCTGCCGGGCTCTTCACGCCCTTTGTCTTGGCCATTCTGCCCCGAGTGTGTCCCCGGCGAGTACCCGAGTAGTTCTTCCGGCGTCCCCCCCCCCCATGCCTCGCCCTCGCCCTCTCTCCCTCTGCCCTGCATGTCCATCGCTCTGCACAGGATAACCTCCTTTGTGCACAGACGGGGACCGACCGCTAATTTGCTTGCTGGCCAGCGATGCGGGAGGATGTTGCCAGGATGAGCTTTCAAGGAAGTGGAATGGCCGTGGGATGTGGACCAAGGGATCCGATCCAGCGGGAAATCGGGGAGTAACCATTTTATCGATGAAGGATGGGAATGCTGTATGCGTTGGATGAAGGGTGGGAATGCTGTATGCGTTGGATGAAAGGTGGGAATGCTGTATGCGTTGGATGAAGGATGGGAATGCTGTATGCGTTGGATGAAGGGTGGGAATGCTGTATGCGTTGGCTGAAGGGTGGGAATGCTGTATGTAATCGCTGAAAGGTGGGATTGTTGTATGCGATCAATGGAATGATCTGTGCGCCCAAGAAAAGTTTCATTAGAACGTCTTTGAAGTGTTTATTTTAAGTCGTAATTGAAGATGTAGGCTCATGGAGTTTAGATTCAGTTTTGCTTTTTGTTTCGATGTCACAACATGAGCCATTGTAAAGAAACTCCTGGGGATGCACGACCAAATGCCAATCTCTAGATATTACATTGCATTTTATCTGGTAAAAGTTACCGAAAGCCATAGTAGAAATGTGAGGTTCTAGTAAAGTTATCTTATATACACTCCCTCCCTCTCTCTCCTTTCCTTCTCTCCCCCTCCCTTCTTCCTTCCTTCTCTCCTCCTCCCTTCCTCCTTCCTCAAGTAGTCCTTCCCTCCTGCTTCGAGAGACACTTTGTGAATTGAATTATGGAGGGAATGCGCAAAGAGTGATCGACTATGCATAGGAAACTGAGCGTGTGCTTGTACGCTTGTATTGTACTTGTGTGTGTGTCTGTCTGTCTGTCTGTCTGTTCGGGATATTGGTTGTTCCGAGTGTCTATGAAAGAAGAGATTTAGAGTCGGAGAGGGCGGGGCTCCTATGCACGGAAGGGCGTTTGAGTGCGAGGGACAGAGGACGCGCTTAGGTACGTCGAGGGTACGCGGTGCAAGTGGCGGAGGACTGCGACTTGTGTGTCAGGATATGCCATGGACCAGTGATATCGGAGATGGGTTGATACGCGGATGGATGGGTGGATGAGTGGACGAGTGAGTGGATCGGTCCTAGTAGAGGCAGAGAGGCAGGTAGACGAAGGTGTGTGGACAGTTAGACAAAATAGACAGGCGAGTAGAACCGCGCCCAGGCACATACCTCTGAGAATTTCACCCCGTTTTTATGATCTCAAGACTTCTTCGAATGTGTAGAATGAGCTGGAAGCGAGACGCATTTAAACACCTAGGGAAGGCATTTCCAGACGGCGATGACCGTGTATTGCAAGCGTGGGCAGAAATGTTTGTGTACGCAAGAGTGTAGTGTGATGACGTCACTGACAGAAGGGAGGGAGGCAGGCCGCGGGGCTGGCATTAGGGTCCCTGGCTGACGGTCTCCACCTTCAAGACAGGTTGTAACAAGAAGGACATACCAAACCTGTTTCATAAGATCGTTAAGGATTCACATTTTTTGCGTCAGATTATACGGTAATGAGTAGTGTGGCGGCTCGGTTTGGACCCTCTCGGTAATGATACATTGTAAGAGTGTGCAGTTAATTGAGATTTGGATTAAATTACAGAGCTCATTCGAATTATAATCACTTGTTGATGATAAAACCAAACAGACGAGAGATGGCTATATCAAGGCTACGAAGGCTCAAGCGCCACGCCGCCCACGCCATTCAGCAAAGCGAAACGCCTCGACGCGATCGCCTCCCGACTGCCGCTACGGAGCGTGGAGTGCGTCCCCCTCGCTCCGGCCACCGTGGGAAGCTGGCGAAGACATTGACTCGCCACCTTCACGCTCGGCGTCTCGGCTGAGAACGTGGCTGCGCTTTCTTGGCGATGCGCGTCCGAGCGTTGCTGGAACGCGAACTCTTGCGTTTTGTTTAGTTTGCCTCGGGAGGAGGGGCTCCGCGCTCACTGTTCCCGGGATGCTTCTCTTGCGTCCCGCCCTCTCTCATTTCTCTTACGTTTCTCCCTTCCGTGGCTCTGTTATCTCCCGTGGGATGTTCTGTTTACCTTGCAGGGCTTTGCACTCCTCTTTCCACTCGGCTTTTCCCCCCTTTTCTCCTGGTCTATTTCCCTTTCTAACTCATTCTTTCCTATCTTTGCAATTTTCCTCCACCTCCTCCTCCTCCTCCTCCTCCTCCTCCTCCTCCTCCTCCTCCTCCTCCTCCTCCTCCTCCTCCTCCTCCTCCTCCTCCTCCTCCTCCTCCTCCTCCTCCTCCTCCTCCTCCTCCTCCTCCTCCTCTTTCGTTCCCCTTGAAATGCCAACGTCATTCCCGACAATTACCAAGGACTGGCGTCTCCGGAGCCCCGAGCCTGCGACGGCGTCTTGGAGGAGTTATTTGTCTTCGGGATTTGCGTGTGACCTTTGCTCGGAGAGCCTCCAGGGATTTTATTGCCTTTCGAAAATCCCTTGCTCTCCCTTGTTCTTCCTCTGCTTCCTTCTCTCTTGTTTTGGGTCGCCAGGTAGCGCGCTCCGATTTTTTGGGAGGAGATTGAATATAAAGTCTGTGAATTTAAGTCTTCCTTTCTCTGAGAGTTTCGTTTAATGTCATGGTTTTGTTTTCATTTTGTTTTGTCAAGGGATGATGTGGACCTCTTGCTGTTCCTTTCTCATCTCTTCAAAATCTTGTCTCGGCTCTGGTGCACTCTTCTCTTCCGCAGGCCATTTTATAATGAAGTTCCGATATTGCTGAAAATGCTCTCCGAAATGAACTTACTAATGATGGTTTTGTCAACTGAGTCTTGTTACCTTTGCAATGGGGTGCAAGGAAAACGGTCGCTTGGCATCCAAGTTACCGCGTGTTCGTACCTCCCTTTCCCTTTCCCTTCCCGTTTACCTCCCCTTATCCGTTCCCCCTTTTCCCTTCCCCCATCCCCTTCTATTCCGCCTCCCCTTTCCCCTCTCCTCCCCCCTCCCTCCCCCTCCCTCCCCCTCTCCGTCCTGTTCAGTATGAAGATCCTACTCCGGCCGTGGCGGTTTTTGGGCGTGCCATTGGATTGGGCGTGGGTGCGGCGGCAATGCCGCCTCTTGTCCTTTGCCTTTGAGTCTCCGTGCGGCGCTGCAGGACCGATTGCTTGATTGAGCTGGCCCGAAATCTCCCATTTTTTTCTTTTAATTTTCAATATCTTTTATCCTTTTTTTGAAAAGCGGTGTCTAATTTTTTTTGATAGTGTCTTAATTCATACACGGTGATATTGCATTTTTCATTTCCATGTTTAGATTTTAGATTATTAATCTATTTATTTATTATATTGGGGGGGCGGTTGTTGATCGTTATTGATCGTTGCGTGTGACATATTGGTTTGAGCGGCAATGGCTTCATTGCATTGCAATCGGACTCGCACGCCCGCACATCGACTCGGCCACGACTCGACACCTCTCGACTTGGGTCGCGGCGGCCGAGCGAGCACCTGTGTGCGCTAAGTGGCCGCGAGATAAAGTCGAGCTGTGGCTAATTGTAGTGGTCTCTGCCCCGACCCGGTCATTAGGCGTGTGGATGCCCCGCTCACGGCCTCCGTAGTCCTCCTTCACGGCGGTATTTGTGGTTTCCCTGATCCTTTTCGTTCCTCCTTATACGGGCGTTCTTTTTTTCTTCGTCTTATTAGATTTTACTCTCTCTCATTCTTTTCCACTTTTCCAAATATTTTATCAACTTTTCTTTATGTTTTCTTCCATTTTTCTCACGTCTTATTTTTTCTTACATCTCCCCACTTTTCTTCCAGCTGTCCCACCCACTATCCGCGTCCTCTCCCGCATCCACCCAGACAGGGCCTTTCCTCGCTGCGGGATCGGTTCGTCCGCATCCCCTTTCTGCCGATCAGGTGGACGTCACACCGGAGAGTTCCTCCTCCTTTCACAGGGAGTGTTACGATGGCGGACGCGTTCAAGGTCTTCTTCCCACGGGGCCTCACTACTTCTGTGGTTGATTCCAGCATTTTGATTTCCTGAGTTTCTGAATGCCAGCTGGCCAGCTCTTCGTAATGACAGGCCTGGGCAGAAAGGCCATGCGGCGTGCAAGCAATTCGCTTTCTTCTTAGCTTACTCCGGAGAGATCGTTTTCCCTGCGAGACAATCATGACCAATATTTTTTTTTATGCCACTGATAACGCAAGAGCCACAACTTGCAGATACGAACTCTGTGATGCAGAAAGGGCTTTATGAAGTTTGGAGAGTGGTGATGAATTGACACCGAAGTTGGTTTCGTGATTTTTGACAATGTGTATTTATGCCTTCGTTAAAGTCTGAACGTAACGTTCACTTGTGTTTTCTCATTTTCGTGTTCATTCTCCGCTTATAAACTAGCATCTCCTTTATTCGCCCGCCTATCTCTTCTATATTATTTGCATCCATTGTTTCTCCTGCTTTCCCTTCCCTTGCTCTCCTCCTCTTTCCCCTTCCCTTGCTCTCATCATCCTTCCCCTTCCATCTCCCTCTTACATCCCCAGCTCTCTACTCGCCGTCCCCTCACATCATCCGCCATCATTTTCACATCAAGGACTGTCGAGGTCTTGTGGACGTCGCCAGATACAATGTTAATAGAAGTTTGATATTGTTGAAATTGTGGTTACCCCGCCGAGTGGTCGTCTCTCGGACTTAATTAATCAAGTTGTAAGGATAGGGATATTATGGGGAAGGTTGAAAGCTGGACAGGACGTTGGGTATACAAGGGTGTATAGATATAGAAAAGGGGGTAAGACTTGATAGCCCCTTTAAAATGTAATATGGATTCGGGATACACTTGAACATTTGTCATCGGATTAATGACGTGGATACGAACAGCGGTTTTAATGCCCACTTTGGAAGCGCCACTTTGGAATGCCCGTACATGCGCCTGGTTAATATTACATGGTGACGAGGTGTCTTGATGGCTACAGCGGACCCAATATTATGTTTATAACGCGGTACTTCGCCCAATTAACGAGTTATTAGCTCTCGGCGAGTATACGTTACTACCCAGTTCAGGCCCTTTGTGATGTCTGCCACCAGGAACGCATTTGGACTTTCGGCGTCCATAATCATGTTTATTACTGTAATTAGTTTCAACCGGGAGGCAGGGAAAGGAGGGGAACTCTCCATCACATTGAGAAATTGATGGCCTTTGCTGCAGTTTTTCTCCTAGGTTTTGTTGGTATAAATTTTGTTAATGGCACTCATTTCGGTGATGTGACTTAGCACTCCGGGCCTCTCCAACGATGATGCAGTGCCATAACACTTTTAATTGATGGCTCTTGCATATTAAACGCGTATGGCATGCAGCATCAATATGGGCGTATCCCTCCCTCACGCTCGTGTTCGCTGAGTGTCATCCTTATATTTCAGTTTATTGCGCAAGTCAGCAGTTTAATTAGAACTGTGTTCCTATTTTTTATTGTGTAGGCTTGTGTGCATGTGCGTGTGTCACTGTCATCCTAGGCATATTTAAGACCTTCCGTGTGCTGTGTTTTATATAGGCCTACTGCTCTTCTGAACAATGCTTTTGGTTAATCATGATGGCATTTCCCTCATTGCAGGTGAGAAGTTAAGTGGTAACTTCTGCGTCTGTTGCGAACATGTGCTGGCGATGCCGGCACCGTTCCAGTGCTTGAAGTGAATGAGCTTTTAAATATCTATGATCTCCCTTGCTCTTGCCGATTGCTTGATTGTTCGAGTTTCTATTATGGAAAGTTTTGTTTGTGCAATTGCAGTCAATAAACGGTGCGATATTGTTTAATGTCTGAGAATTAAAAAGGGATTGGTAGACTT
>NW_028234416.1:10442341-10449841 GCF_977035675.1 Penaeus japonicus | reverse complement strand
TAATGGTTAAAGTCCGCGGGCGATACATATTGCTGTGGCTCGCAGCAGCTAACACGACGGGGACGTGTCTTGCAAGGAAAGCGTCATCTCGGAGGGATGACACGATGTGTCTCTCTTACTCGACGGGGTCGTGCGTCGTGTACCAGAAACAGCCGCGTAGCGAGCGGGACCCATAAAGACGCGGCTCCAAGCGTCCTTGTGATGCATTTCCCGCGACCGGCGATACGTTTCACTTCGACCGACTCGCACTCGGGATTCGAGAGCTTTCACGCGGGCGCTCTCGTAGAAAGACTAAAGCCCGAGCAAGTGTAGCCTTCCGAGCCCGCGATCCTTAAAAGGCCGCACTCTCTCTTTTACTCTGCTGTTGCGCGACTGCATCTATGAAAATCAATTGACTACTGAAGTTTCCGTGATATGCAGTTCACATCCAACTGCAAAGGCTAAACCGACCCGAATACACATTCCCAGGGGATTGGCAGGACGGTGGAGATTCCACCCAGTCATGGTGGACTGCGAGTTGTTGTTGCTTGGTCTCTGGCCCCTGGCGGCCACTCTTGTTACTACACGACTAGTTCCTCCTCCCACGGTCATGTTCACACTATCCTGTGGGCTCCAGATGATTTATACTGTTTTATTTTTTTTGTACTTCTCTTATTACCGCGGTGTATACAGCACTATCTGCTTTTATCTACAAGTCGTTGCTACAACCATTCATGTTTGTGATAGTAAAACTGCTATTTTTAGCACGTTCCGCTTGCTTGATGCTCATATCGCTTTCCCGCTCTCACCTGCATTCATTCATGCACGAGTACACACGCTCTCCAGTTGCGAGCAGCACTGCCTTGCAACAGTTTTGCATAGCCCTCCTTCGCTTCCATGGGCTGCAGTTGCTTGCTGTCTTTCGAAAATCTTTGACTTTCCCTTGGGCCATCGCGTAGCGGATCTTTCTTTATTTTTGGCCGATTTGCAAATGCAGTATTTTGATCACGTTTTTACCTTCCCCGATGTCTTGAGAATAAGAATAAGGGTCGCTGAGCCGATCTCTGTGGGGGACATTTAGTTTTTTCTTTTAAAGCTCTCTTGTTCGACCCACTATGTAGTATTGTGTATTGTTATGTTATAGCATATGTTCTCGTGACACACTTGATTGGGAAGAGCATACCATAGAGATCTGATGTAGCATGTCGCTCAGTATGTACTTTAGCACGTTCGCAAGTACGTACGTAGAATGTATATCCTTTGTTTGCGGTTCCTCACAGCCGGCCTGTTGTTGCTCGCCCTTACCCATACCCCTCGCCTCGCCTCGCCTCGCCTCGCCTCGCCTCGCCTCGCCTCGCCCATGCCCCTTCCTTGCCGTACTCTTCCTCAGGATCACTTGGTAAGTTTATCGACTCGGCGACTCGGCTCTATTTGGATGTTTGTTCGCCTCCTCGTTGCATTGGGTTCCTCGACTCCTCCTGCTCTTTGTTTGTGTCGTGTTCTTCGCCGTCTAGTCTTTCCACTAAGGAGGCTGGATGGCCGGAATCCGCGCAGACATCAGGTGTCTTGTGAAGCCCCCAAGTGCACGTATATGGCGAGGCTGGATTCTCTATGTCATTATGCGGAGTGTGGTGTAGTTTTTAAATGTCGGGCTCGCGGAGAAACAGGTTTTGGCGCGGTGTATTGATGGCGGCGGCGGTGGAGGAGGAGGAGGAGGAGACCGCGGCAACAGCAGGAGTCTCGTCTGCTGAACGTCTGCTTGGCTTGACAAGGCTCGTCTCCCCAGCGTCTGCCAGCTGGAGGCAGGTCGCTGATGGGGCTGCACGAGCATCTTGGTCAGTGGCCTCCTCGCCCTGGGGCGCTGACGTGCTTGGTGGCTGTGCACGCTGGGACTCGGCCAGGTTTCGCCTCTATCTGATAAAGATCAAGTCATCATTTGATTAAGTTTTAGTTGCCGAGTCTCTTGCCACGATGCTCCTGCCGCCAGTCACCAGGCCAGCCTCGAGGTGGCCCTTGATATGACAGTAGCATCTCTCGTTGGAACCCTAACTTCTGCATCCTTCCCTTGTTAACGTCCCTGTTACCGGGGAATGGTCTCCTGCATTTCTCCCTCTTTTTCTCCATCCTTCTCCTCCCATCCTACTTTTTCCCTCTCTTCCCTCTTGCCTGTCTCTTTGCCCTGTCCTTCATCTTCCTTTCCTTCCTCTCCTCCTAATTCACCCAAACTTTCACAATCTGCTGCACCCTCTCTTCCTCCGCTCTTTTCTTCTCTCTCCTTCCCGTGTTGTTGTTTTTTCTTTTTCTTTCTTTTTCTTGCTGCTTGCGGTTTAACGAGTTTTTAACGGTAATGTTAATTAACTCTTTGCATTATCGCTGCTTGCATGCAGTTATAGAGCAGGGTTCCTGGTCTCTCTGTTCACCGCAGCTTCTGTTAAGAGCACATACTTGTATACCAATTAAAAGGGATTTCTATAATGCTGCTGATGTTAAGTGTGCTAATTCTGTATTTTTATTATTATTATTTTGTTTTTGATGGAAACGTCTTGAGTGATGAGGCTTTAGATCTATTTTCCTTTATAGCTATGTTGGCTCTTCTCACCCATACATTGAGCTGTTTTTTTTCGCTTTATGATGTTTTAAATGTTTTTCTTCTTCCCGTTCTTGTTTCGCGATGATGAACCACGTTCGGGGATTGTGGGGGTGGGGTGGGGGTAGAGTTAGGGGTAGGGGTGGGGGTGCAAACCTGTGCTGGCTAATGGCGGCGCGAAGGAAAGTTGCGGGACGGAAAGTGAAAAGTTTGGGGGCGGCTTTCGGTTTCGCCAGAATTTTCCTCGCTGTGAACGGATTTGCTTTCCAGTGGGCGCGCCGCACTTTTTTACTCCGGTCTTGTTTTGAAACTCATTCCCCCATTGTTGTTGCTTCGTCTTTATTTATTCATTTTTAATTCGTCGCCGTCATGATATATTCTTCTACACTGTTTCCTTTTTATCCAGTTCCTTATTCATGTTTTTTACTTTTCGTTCATCGTCCTCGTGTTCTCCCTTCTCCTTCCTCCTTCCTCCTCCCTCTTCCATTCCTCCTCCCTCTTCCATTCCTCCTCCTCCCTCTTCCATTCCTCCTCCTCCCTTTTCCAATCCTCCTCCTCCCTCTTTCATTCCTCCTCCCTCTTCCATTCCTCCTCCTCCCTCTTTCATTCCTCCTCCTCCCTCTTCCATTCCTCCTCCTCCTCCTCCTTTCCTTCCTCCTCTTCTCCTTCCTCCTCTTCTCCTTCCTCCTCCTTTCCTTCCTCCTCTTCTCCTTCCTCCTCCTTTCCTTCCTCCTCTTTTACTTCCTCCTCCTTCCTCCTCCGCCTGATCCATATCCCTTCTCGCAGAGCTTCCTGCTGTAGATCCCCGCCAGGGAAGGCCGGCTCCTCCTAAAGCTCCTCCAAATTAAGTGCAAGCGGAGTTCGACTGCAGAAAAGGATTCGAACTTACAGACACGAGGATTTTTTTTTATACCAAGGATGCGCAGTGAAAGTGAAGAGCGACACCCATCTTCTGATTACCTTTAGATGTGGTACAAGATTAGCCATACTTTGAACTATTTGAATCGCGTGGCTGGTCATTTACCGCGAGCGTTTGAATGCATCTCCGGGGGGGAGAGAAATTGGCGTGGCTGCCGCCGGCTACAGCAGCCATTGGACACGGCCGACTCCGTTTAGGTCTCGTCAGCGGCCCTGTCTCTCTGCCCTGGAGAGCGAGATTTAAAGTGTCCCCAAGTTTTTGGCGGCTCGTAAATATCTTGGAAACGACCGTGTTGTGCCAGCGCCGTTAGTCATAGCCCGTGCCATTCACACAGGAAGGAAGGATGGGGGTGGGCATGACGCCAGGACACGCTGGCTTGCACTCCGGAACTCTGGCTTGCACTCCCTCGCCTGCCCCGCTGCTGCTGCTGCTGCTCCTCCTCCTCCTCCTCCTCCTCCTCCTCCTCCTCCTCCTCCTCCTCCTCCTCCTCCTCCTCCTCCTCCTCCTCCTCCTCCTCCTCCTCCTCCTCCTCCTCTTCTTCCTCTCCCCTTTCCCCTTATCCTTCCTCTTCTCCTCTTCCTCCCCTTCCCCTTTCCATTCCCCTCTCCCTCCTCTCCTACCTCTCTTCCCCTCCTCCTCTCTCTCCTCCTCCTTTCCCCTCCTCCTCCTCCTCCTCCTCCTCCTCCTCCTCCTCTTCCTCCCTCCTCCTCCTCCTCCTCCTCCTCCTCCTCCTCCTCCTCCTCCCTCTTACCTTCCTCCCTCTCCTCCCTCCTCTTTTTCCTCCCTCCTCCTCTTATTCCTCGTCCTCCTCCTTATTCCTCGTCCTCCTCTTATTCCTCCCTCCTCCTCTTTTTCCTCCCTCCTTCTCTTCTTCCTCCCTCCTTCTCTCTCTTCCTCCCTCCTTCTCTCTCTTCCTCCCTCCTTCTCTCTCTTCCTCCCTCCTTCTCTTCCTCCTCCCTCCTTCTCTTCTTCCTCCCTCCTTCTCTCTCTTCCTCCCCCTTCTCTTCTTCTTCCTTCTCTCTCTTCCTCCCTCCTTCTCTCTCTTCCTCCCTCCTTCTCTCTCTTCCTCCCTCCTTCTCTCTCTTCCTCCCTCCTTCTCTCTCTTCCTCCCTCCTTCTCTCTCTTCCTCCCTCCTTCTCTCTCTTCCTCCTCCTCCTCCTCCTCCGCCTCCGCCTCCTCCTCCTCCTCCTCCTCCTCCTCCTCCTCCTCCTCCGTTACCGTCACCTTCATCTCCATCCCTTACCCCTGAGCCATATAAATGGCATGCATGTCACTTTGGACATGCCCGTGTCACATTGGGACGTGGGAACAGAGTCTGCGTGGAGTCATTTAGCTTGTGGCTCACGTGTCCCACAGATGAGAACAGCTAAAGCCATGTATGAAGTTGGCGGATTAGCTATCCGCCATGCCAGTGGAATGTGCAGCGGGTCTGTGATGCTGTCGTATGTGCGGCTGCGGTGCGCCTTCCCCCGCTGCGCCTCCAACATAAGTACTGGCCTGGCCACGTCAGAACATGTTGGTCGCTGAAGAACAAATTAGCGGAGGTCAGTGTGGCACGGCTCACGCTGTTCGCTCGACGCTTTTCTGCGGCCAGCGCTGGCGCACAGGGACTTGCATCTTAGCAACGGTCCAGAGGCGGCAAGGGAGTTGGGCTTAGGACTTGCAAAGGAAGTAAAACCTAAGCAGGTGAAGGAGGGTCTCGAGGGGGCGTGTCTTGTTTTGTTGCACCCGAATGTTGGAGGGCGAGGAGCGACGGGAAGGGGGAGAGAGGGAGGACTTGGGTTATGGTGGAAGAGGAACGGGGAGTGCATAACGAGCAGGGGCAGACGCCAGGTAGGAACCTAACGTAAGATAGGATAGGTGTGGGGGGGAGGGGTTCGGAGGTCCGACTCCAAACTTTACCACGAATCGCTGAATCTTTCTGCGTCTTCCTTTATGCTCGTGGCGACGGCGTAGTTTATGCATGGGAAGTGTCGTTTCCATACGAGTTCAACCGAGGTGGTATTGCACGGTTGAAATCCGCGCAGGACGACGACACGAGGCAAGGTCGCCTTGAGATCTACGCAACACGACGTAGCTCCGACATGGGCCAGTCACGGGTACCCCTCCTCTAGTCCAGGGGGGTGGTAGGATCCGCTGCAGATTGGCCTGTCGGGGCAGCATCCTTTTAAGGGCGAGCAAAGTGTTGGTTTTCGGCTGATGAGCGAGGCTGCGGCGATGGCCCGGCCAGTCGCCCTCGGGTGCTGCCGCGGCCCTGGTGGAGGGGCTGTACTGCCAATTCTAATCGAAGGCGAGGTAGGGGGGATTTTGAACGTGGTGGGGTGGGTTGGGGAAGGTGGTGGGGGATGGGGAAAGTTGAAGAATGGGACATGAGCCCAAAGCGGCCGTAGCTGATGCGACATACCAAGAAAGCTACAAGCCATTTATTTCTAGAACGGTTAAGCTGATTTTTATGGCGTACTTGCCTCGACCGCCAAAACCTTCTCGATTTCAAACCCGATTCTTCCTAATCGGCCATTTTCTTTCCCTCTGCATTTATTCCACCTGCTCACATTGTTACAAAACCAAATTTCTGTCCACCGTCTTGGTCTTCACTCACTCATCCTACTCAAACTCTACTGAACCCGAAAATGGCGCAAAGTCCTAGATCAGCGGAGAGGGAGAGTGACGTCATCGGGTACGCGGTGGAGGCGCCGCCGAACGTCCACTACGTCAGGTCGAGAACCTGGCCTTTCCAGGAGTAGGGCTGTCACATGATATTGAAAGATTGGCAAGGGTTTATTAGATATTGTAAGTTCACTCCATATCCTCTTGAATAGCATGTTGGATCACCGGTTGAGGGAGAGAACGGGGGGGGGGGGGGGGGAAGTGACCTTGACATAAGCGTGTATCGATACATAGATCAGCGTAGTCATTCACTTTACGTCATGCCGCTGCGTAACTGCCTCTCGTTACCGGCATCGGTTGGTGACCAGCCCGACCGTGAATGGTGTAGTTCGACACGGGACATATGCAAATTGTATTTAGTGCCCCAGCTGCAGCCACCGTTTCCCGCGTCTTGTTTACGGGCGCAGTAGATTGCACCAACAGGCGCCTCGGTCTGCAGTTCGATGTTTCCCAAACCAGTCTCTCACCCCCCCCCCTCTTCTCCCCTCCCGACGGCCCTTTCACTATGGCCCTCTCTGCATCTCGTACCTTTTCGGGCCGCGTAGTTTATACTTGCACAACTTCACACTCGGTAGATCTCGTAACTGTGTGTCTCCCATTCATATGCGAATCTCCCTCTTAAATCTGCGGATTGTTCTTTTAATTCGTGAATGTTTGCTATGCGTGAGTCGACGGCATGTAAGCTACCACGAGCTCTGCCATCCATATTCACTAGATTGGATGAGAAAGAAATCAAAGCGATGAGATGCGAATGTCGATGGCTCTTTTTACGACCAATATTCATTTTATAGTTTTTGTATTGTTTGTAGAGCGGGTTTTATTCGGGCCGTTTGCTATTTATAGAGGAGAGGATTTTGAAAATATTTTTATCTTCATGCTAGTGCAGTTGTATGGCACGTTCATTGATTCAGGTCTACTTGAATTTATTGAAATGTCGCCTTACGTCTGCGTGTATTTTTTTAAAGGTATTTTTATGCACATGACTCCGTTTTACCTATTGCTAAAAGTAATGGCTATTAGGCTCTTCCTTCCGCACCCCGTCCAGGCTGCGGTGTAGGATGGAACAGCTGACTGGCGGCGGTTGTTACAGTGGGCGCGCCTAACCCTCTTCCACCCCCATCCCCCCATCTCCTTCATCCCGCCATCTGTCCCCCGTGAGTTCCGCGATCCGCTCTCCATCGCTGCCATCCTATCTCCATCACTGTCTCCATCCCTCCGAGCAGACACAAGGCGCGCTGGTTCACGGCCGAAGCCCTCCCGCTGAGTCCTTGCGGAGACATCCTTGTGGGGTCGCCGTCGGGGGTCTCCCCGGATCGCGCTAAAGAGCTGTCTCGCCCTTCGTTTCTTA
>NW_028234416.1:10419841-10437341 GCF_977035675.1 Penaeus japonicus | reverse complement strand
AATGATTACCTTCAGGCGCGCACCAAGGTAATGACTCGCCGCCCCAACTGGTTCGGGCCTAATAACTAGATCACTTGTTGGAGGCGCTGATGGTGGGCTGTCCGTGCTACTGGGAACTGTGTTGGCGAGTGGACTTGTGTCGACCAGCGAGCGACGTGCACTCGAGCGGCCGAGACGGTGACGTCTGGATTGGTACCGGCTTTGAGTGTGTGGGAACGGAATGCATTGCTGGGGCGCGGGACCTTTTTTCGTCTGCGATTATTAGGAACACCGGTAGTGGCTGTCGGGACAGAGACGGGGGGGGGGGGGCAGTGGTAGTGTGTGTTGTCAAGTAGGATTCAGCGCGGGGGTGCTGGCTGGCGCAGAAGGATGGAAGGAGCGTCGCAAGGCACTGTTGACGATCTCTGGTAGAGGCCGTGGCAGGGGCGCTCTTGTCGCAGTGTTTGTTCCCAGGTAAGAGTGGTGGGGCGCCGCCCGTGTCCGTTGTTGAGTAGGGAGGGCTTAGGCGCAGAGGAGGTTGCCAGGTAGAGGCTAGTGTCACGGCTTGGGTACGGACCTCCACCCGCCACTTAGTGTGCTCGAGGCGCTGCCCGAATTTATCATCGTCTTAAGGGCCGTAACTACCCAGATTTTGGTTACGACATTTGCATACAAAAGAGATGAAATTTCATCGCCTCTCCTCTCCTCTTCTCTCTCTCTTTTCCTCTCCTCTCCTCTCTTCTCTCTCTCTTTTCCTCTCCTCTCCTCTCTTCTCTCTTTCTCCTTTCCTTTCCTCTCCTCTCCTCTCCTCTCCTCTCCTCTCCTCTCTCATCTCCTCCTCTCCTCTCTCTCCTCTCCTCTCCTCTCTCTCCTCTCCTCTCTCTCCTCTCCCCTCCTCCCCTCCTCTCCTCTATCCTCTTCCCTTCCTCTCCTCTCCTCTATCCTCTTCCCTTCCTCTCCTCTCCTCTATCCTCTTCCCTTCCTCTCCTCTCCTCTATCCTCTTCCCTTCCTCTCCTCTCCTCTATCCTCTTCCCTTCCTCTCCTCTCCTCTCCTCTCCTTCCACTTCTCTTCTCTATCTCCTCTTTTCTCCTCTCCTTCCCCTTTTCTCCTCTCCTTCCTCTTCTCTCCTCTCCTTCCTCTCCTCTCCTCTCTCTCCTCTCCTCTCTCTCCTCTCCTCTCCTCTCCTTCCTCTCCTCTCCTCTCCTCTTCTTCCTCTCCTCTCCTCTCCTCTCCTTCCTCTCTCTCCTCTCCTCTCCTCTCCTCTCCTTCCCCTCTCCTCTCCTCCCCTCCCCTTCCTCTCTCCTCTCCTTCCTCTCCTCTCCTCTCTCCTCTCCTCTCTCCTCTCCTCTCCTCTCCTTCCTCTCCTCTCCTCTCTCTCTTCCCCTCTCTCTCCTCTCCTATCCTCTCCTCTCTCCTCTCCTCTCCTCTCCTCTCCTCTCCTCTCTCTCCTCTCCTCTCCCCTCCTCTCCTCTCCTCTCTTCTCTCCTCTCTCCCCTCTCCCCTCTCTCCTCTCCTCTCCTCTCTCCTCTCCTCTCCTCTGTTCTCCCCTCTCTCCTCTCCTCTCCTCTGTTCTCCCCTCTCTCCTCTCCTCTCCTCTCTCCTCTCCTCTCCTCTGTTCTCCCCTCTCTCCTCTCCTCTCCTCTGTTCTCCCCTCTCTCCTCTCCTCTCCTCTCTCCTCTCCTCTCTCCTCTCCTCTCCTCTGCTTCCTCTTGTCTCCTCTCTCCTCCTCTTCTTTCCTCCTCTTCACTCCTCTGCTTCCTCTCCTTTCCTCTCCTCTCCCCTGCTTCCTTTCCTCTCTTCCTCTCCTCTCCTCTGCTTCCTCTCCTCTCCTCTCCTCCCTCTCCTCTCTCTCCTTCCTCTCCTCTCCTTCCTCCCTCTCCTCTCTCTCCTCTCCTCTCCCCTTTCCTCTCCTCTCCTCTCCCCTCTCCTCTCCTCTCCTCTCCTCTCTCCTCTCCCCTCTCCTCTCCTCTCCCCTCTCCTCTCCCCTCTCCTCTCCTCTCCCCTTTCCTCTTCTCTCCTCTTTCCTCTCCTCTCCTCTCCCCTCCTCTCCTCTCTCCTCTCCTCTCCTCTCCTCTCCTCTCCTCTCCTCTCTCCTCTCCTCTCGTCTCCTCTCCTCTCTCGTCTCCTCTCCTCTCTCGTCTCCTCTCCTCTCTCGTCTCCTCTCCTCTCTCGTCTCCTCTCCTCTCTCGTCTCCTCTCCTCTCTCCTCTCCTCTCCTCTCTCCTCTCCTCTCCTCTCCTCTCCTCTCTCCTCTCCTCTCCCCTCTCCTCTCCTCTCCCCTCTCCTCTCCTCTCCTCTCCTCTCCTCTCTCCTCTCCTCTCCTCTCTCCTCTCCTCTCCCCTCTCCTCTCCTCTCCTCTCCTCTCTCCTCTCCTCTCTCCTCTCCTCTCCTCTCCTCTCCTCTCCTCTCCTCTCTCCTCTCCTCTCCTCCCTCTTTCCTTCCTCCTCCCTCCCTCTCCATTCTCCTCTTCCTCCTCCCTCCCTCTCCTCTTCCCTCCCTCTCCTCTTCCCTCCCTCTCCTCTTCCCTCCCTCTCCTCTTCCCTCCCTCTCCTCTTCCCTCCCTCTCCTCTTCCCTCCCTCTCCTCTTTCCTCCCTCTTCTCTTCTTTTCTCTCCTCTCCTCTCCTCTCCTCTCCTCTCCTCTCCTCCCCCGCTCTCCACTCCTCTCCTCTCCTCTTCCCTCTCCTCCTCTCCTCTTCCCTCACCTCTCCTCTTCCCTCCCCTCTCCTCTTCCCCTCTCCTCTCCTCTCCTCTCCTCTCCTCTCCTCTCCTCTCCTCTCCTCTCCTCTCCTCTCCTCTCCTCTCCTCTCCTCTCCTCTCCTCTCCTCTCCCATCCCATCCCTTCCTATCCCCTCGCATCCTCTCCTCTCCTCTCCATCCCCCCTTCTTCTGTCTCATGTTACCTGTTCCGAGGCCCTGTCGACGCCTCCCCGCTGTCTGCACTACGAGGCTGTTTCGCATCTGACACTTGTTCCTCTAAGTGCCGTATCAGCTTCTCTAGATTTTCCCCCACACAGTATTGAACAGTGTATTAAGCATCGTAGGGTAAGGATTCTGAGAGTAATTTGGCGGGGGGTGTGGAGCTGAAGATGAAAGAGGAGGGCCATGGCCGGTCAAGAGCAGACTGCCGGCCATCCGCCCCAGTCAAACCACCGGAAATTTCACTTCTGCTTTCTCGGAAATTGGATATGTTGTCTTCTTCTTTGTTTGTGGCGAGAGAACGGTCTGTTTATGGCGGGGTCGAGGGGGCGTGAACTCGAACTGCACGGGATTTACCAAGCGGGAAGTTAGAATTGTAATAATAGTATTGATACTGAAATTAGTACTAATAACAATGATAACATTGATAATGGAATAAATGTCGGGAGGCAGGGCCCCTAGGGAGGAGGCACGGGGAAAAGCTAAGGGCAGCTTGCTACCTGAAGTGGGAAAAATAGTAGAAGGTCTAAAAGAAGGGGGCGAATCCCCTTGTTTGTCGGTGCTTGTGGGTACATGAGTCTTCACGGGAAGGGTTGATGTGGATTTCTGTGTTTATTAACAGATGAGATCTATACTTCTCATGTTTAATATGTTCATGCTGACTGTCCACGAAGAACCAAACATTTATTTTGTTTTTCTTTCACCTGCCAGGGTTAGTACCACGAGAGTCGAGGGAGCTTCAGCGAGTCCCTTTTTTAGTGGAAGAGATGGATTGATGTAGTTTAGATTTTTATAATTTTTCCGCATCCCTCATCCTGTCTATCTCCTTTATTAGCTCGTTTTTATGGAATTTATATCATGCACGTGTCGACGCCAGTGCGTGCGATTTTGAGCTACCATATATATGGCTTAGGCTCTCCTTGTAGTCGCTCGAGAGTTCTGTCAATGGCGTTGCTGCGAAGGAAGATGTGAACTGATTCCTAGCCCATTGCTAATTGCAAAGAGGCGCTGGGTTAGTGTAGGATAGGGACAGAAAGTTCCTCTCCAGAGATCATTAGTGAGACTAATCCCGTCTTTGGCGAAAAGAAACAAATTCCACAACCAAGTTCTTTGAATAAAACTCTGCGAGTCTGAGCTGCGTTAGGGATCACCGGTCTTTGTCGCGTGGCAGCACAGATCTGCTCGGCATTAGATTTTTCTTGCCACTCGTAAGAAGACGTTACGACAGGGAAATTCGCCGCAGCTCTGGAGTATTCCAAAAGGGATCTCGATAGCGTGACGCCGTGTTTCCAATGCTTGTGCCGACGCCTGTCAGTAGAGCTCGAGCGTTTCGCAGCGATGCCGGCTCGTGCCATAGCGGAACGCGTCCAAGTGTCTGCCACGAACGAGTCCCGCGGGTCTCATCATGCGGTTGTATCAGCGTGAAAGTGCCCGCGATCTTAATTAGAGTAACTTTGTAAGGAGTGAACAGGGACAAGCTGTGAGTGTGAAGAGAAGAGAGCGAAGGAAAAAGAATAAGGACAAGAAAATAGAGAGGAAAGCTGGAGAAACATACAGGGCGAAGGAAAAGCGAACGAGAAGGGAAGACGAAGCGGGAGGAGAGGGAGCAAAAACCAAGCCATTGAAATGAGATTTGGGGCCATTTTTCACGCCGCTCAGTCAAGTCAGATCCGGAAAAAATCCCCCGTAAAAAGATCCTCCGACTGTTGTGAGGAGATTAATAGTTAGGCATTGGAGGGGGATAGGGGGGGGGTGCTTTGTCAGCAGCGTGCCCCGAGGTCGTCCGCTGATTACCCTTTGGACCCTCGTAGCTTTGCTTCTTTGAACTTCGCGGTCATACACACAGGCACGCAAACGCGCTCCCTACACAGTACACACCGTTCTCATCATCATCTCTCCTTGGCGCCTCTTCCCTCGCAGCTCCTGGTAACATCTTCACATCCTTCGCCTTCTCCCCTCTTCGCATTCCCTCTTCTACCTTTTCTCCCCTTTCTCCCCTTTCTTCTTCCAGCGTGTTCGCTATTACTTCTCTGGATATGTAGGAGACGGCACTCTCGCACTGTCTTTATCGCTGCGAGTGGAGGTGGGGGATCAGAACTTCGTGAATATTTAACATGAAAAGAGTTAGGAGACCCTCCCTCCTCCCCTCCCCCTCACACACACTTCTCCTATCCTCTTCTGCCTCCCAGAAAGCCCCGCCCACATCTCGTGCCCTGCGACTAGACTGGGATCAGTTATACCTAGAAGCTTTGTAATATCTGGAAAATAGGCCTATTTTCTCGGCGTGTATTAGAGGAAGATATCGTAAAGATATGTGGATAGCGGCTGTATGCTCATGTGACTTCCGGATGCCAGTGCTATATATGTGGTAATGCCATGACAGAGGCGCCCAGGTGTTCACTAATTGCATCTCCGGTACGAGCAATCGCCGGGCTTGTTTCGTTGCGCTTCATCAAGTCGCGCGGCACGTGGACGCAATGGAAGAAACAGTTTATGGAGAAGAGGGAATTGGAAAATGCTTGCTGCCGACACTATTACTTTTTTTCTTTTTTTTTTTGTACCCGAAAGTGGCTATTCTGTGTGAGAGCGATGAAAGTGCGAAGATGAGATCATATATGCGAAGTGGGAAGTCGTGTGCGAGGCGCTGGTCCTGAAGAGTTTGCGACTTCCGTAATTTGCATTAAGAACCTGATAGCGGGCTTAACTTGCGCGCTGTTAACACGGTTTCCCACGTGAGTATAGAATTCGTAAGGTAATCTTGTTCTTTTTTTTAACTTTTGCGTCAATTTGGAGCCAAATTACGGCGGCAGTGAAGTTGAGAGAAAGACGAGGAGAAGAGAGGGGTTTGTGCAGTAGGCGGTGGAAGCGGTGGAGGCGGTGGAAGTGGAAGTGGAATATGCGATTGTGCAACGCGGGCAGAATGAAGAGGATTGGATTGTCTTGGCAAGATAAAGCAGCTTGGACAAAGCCTAAGTGATGCATATGTGATGATTGGATATTGTGGATGTTTTTCTCTTTCTTTCTTTCTTTCTTTCTTTCTTTCTTTCTTTCATCTTTCTTTCTTTCATCTTTCTTTCTTTCATCTTTCTTTCTTTCATCTTTCTTTCTTTCTTTCTTTCTCTCTCTCTTTCTTTCTTTCTTTCTTTCTTTCTTTCTTTCTTTCTTTCTTTCTTCTCTCCTTTCTTTCTTTCTTTCTTTCTTTCTTTCTTTCTTTCTTTCTTTCTTTTTTCTTTCTTTCTTTCTTTCTTTCTTTCTTTCTTTCTTTCTTTCTTTCTTTCTCTCTCTCTCTCTCTCTCTCTCTCTCTGGGATGCATATGCGTATGCGTATGCTTGTGTGCGCGCGAGCGCGCTGATGATTAGTGCTTTAGGGCGACAGTTGAAGCCTCAATCATCGATGGCGAGCGCGCTCCGTCCTTCTTACTAATCTAATAACCTCCGTAAGGACCGCAGAGCCATAAAAGGGAAATCCCAATCTAAGATAATCCCTTGATCAAGAAAAAGCAGCAGCAGCAGCAGCAGTCAGAAAAAGCGGCTTGCAGACTTAGCATTCACTTGCCACCGCCCGCGAGGCGTTCCGTCGTCTCGAAAATATATGCTAGAAAATTCTGGGTGTCGGCTGACGATTTACTGGTTGAGGCCGTATACAATTTTTCCGCAGATTTAGAGGGGGGGGGGGGCAGCCGTGTGTGTACTGCTTTGGCGGGGGTGGGGGGAGAGTGATAGGGATAGGAGTGAGAGGTACTTCGATCATGGCGAGGTAAATATAACGAGCAAATGAATATTAGATGCAGATCGCGGGAGGAGCTCATTGTTTTAAGGGGACGCAGCATTTCGAAATCTCATTTTAAGTTTTTTTTTTCTCTAAATCATGATCAGTGGAGAGTGTCGACAGGCGTTCGGTTATTCAGTGATGATGACCTTGTTAATATGATAATTACTATTAACGGCAATGACATCACTTAGTGGGATCAAAACGTTCTGATATTTAGCGAAGTAATTTTTATGATTAACTTTTATGATGGTATAGTAGTACCGGTGACATCACTCGTTATCATTATACTCGAGATAATTATACGGGACGAATGATAGCAACAGTGATAAAGTTGATAATGATAAAAGTAATAACCATAGTCTTAAGAAGAACATCGTCATCAAATCGCATTTAAGAATATAGTGACGAAAGACCTCTGAGAAATCCGAGCGCGAAGACCCGAAGTCTCTGAGAGGAAATGGCACTCGAGAGGCGGCGTTAAGAGGATTCCGGGCCTCGAAGGAGACGGTCGGGAATCAGGAGGTGCGGGACCGATCAGAGGACCGATCAGAGGGACCGATCAGAGGGAGCGAGCGGCTGCTTCGACCACGCCGCCTGGTAGCCTGAGGTGGTGGGGCTGGAGGAGGGAGAGAGGGCGGAGAAGAGGGGGTTAGAAAGAAATAAGGACAAAGATGAGGAGGGATAAAGAGGGAGAGGAAGAGGGTGAAGAGGAGGAGGGAGAAGGAGATGGGTTAAAGTGTCGGGAGAGAGCTCATGATGAAAACTCATAGAATGAATGGTGTTAGTGTGTGCATGGGTCATGGAAGATTTGCAGTTTTTTCCTCGGCGAATTACGGTGAAGGGAGAGAGAGGGAGGGGGGCAAATGGGCCGCGGGACAAAAGAGTTGGCCGAGGCGAACAGATAGGGAAGCGAAGACTCCTGAAAATACAAATGACGTCATGATACCTGAAGTGAAGTGTTGTTGGCGATTGCCGTAGTGTGGCGACAGTATCGAAGCAGCGTCATGAGAGAAGAGGTGCTTCACCGATGGAAGGGAGAGAAAGTGAGCTTCAGAAAGAAGTGCCACACACTGCACTGAAAAGAAAATTGACCACGTACAATAAATACACCATGAATAACACTTAAGTAAGCGAAGGGAAGCAGGAAACTTGGGCAATGAACATTTAAAAGATCTGTTGTTTCTAGTTGCTTCCGTTCCCGGTGCCGGGGGAGTTGGGAATAGTTGAATTGAGGGAAGAAGATTATCCGTTGGTAGCTCCGAGATGCCCTTTGCGAGTTTGGAGTCTCTGAGTGTTTATTTAAAGGACGAGCAGTCATTCATTTCTCCCCCCCCCTCCAACCCTGCCCTTGATCAATAGTTACGGCTACCGCCGCCAGAGGCCTTTCACGGGGGCCGCCTTCTCTCGAGTCCACCTGTCTTCTGAAATCGGCCGAGAAATTCCACGTCGCTTATCTTCAAGTGTCCAAGAGGCTGCCGCTTCCGACAACTTCGGGCGCAGCAACGGAAGTAATGGCGACGGAAAGCCTACATTTCCTTTGGCTCGGATGAGGGATTTTATAAGGGCAGTTGTGCCGGGCTTGATCTCTCCTCTCTTCCCCCCTACAAGTTTCTCTCTTGTCTCTCCACTCTCTCCTCTCCTTCAGTATATCCTCTCCAGTTTCCTCCCAATCTGTCTGACTCCTCTCTCCCCACCCCTCTTCCACCCCTCACGCCTACCCCCGGCCCCAGGAGATTCCCTTAGAAGTTGCAGGTGCAAAGGGCGAGGCAGAAGGGGTTAATGATGAGGCTGTCTGGATGTTCTGGCTCAATTTGGTGGCTAAAACCTGGAACATGGCCGAGGATACTGGATGCGCCACAGCTTGCGTTCCCTTAAAGCCTTTCCTTTTGGTCTGTCTCGCTCGAATTTCCATTCATTTCTTGTCTGTCTTGTCCTCTTTGTTAGTGTTGCTGTTGTCGGGGTTTGCTAAGTTTACAATGATGGCACCTGCACGAGAGAATTGCATTTTTCTCGTATGGGGGTAATAGGGAGAGGTGAGGAGGAGGGGGGGGGGGGCGGTGGTTAGGCAGTTGCATGATTATCTCCCGAGTAATTTGGGAGGCGAGCGTGCAAGGCCGGCCCAGAGCTCTCGGTGTATGATGTTGAATTTCCCACGAGGTTGATTTATGCTGCGGAGACTTTTTTTATTGGGCTTTTTTTTTTATTTCTTTGCCCACTCCCCTCTTTTCAGGTGCATCTTGCGTTTTCCTCGCGCGGTGTCCCCGGAGATTCGAGAAACGTTCGTTGGCCGTCTCGGGGGAGGCTGGGACGATTTCGGTCTTCCCAGAGAAAACGTCATTTGCGATTTATTTTGCATGGTTTATTATTATTTCTTTTATATGTGAGCAAGTCGTTGTGGATCTTTTTGTTGCACAAGGGCGAATATTTATATACTCGCTTTCCCTCTCCTTCTCCCTCTCCCTCTCCCTCTCCCTCTCCCTCTCCCTCAATAGTTGCACATATATTATGGGTGTGTGTATATATTTTATGCATATATATATATATGTATGTGTGCATGTGTATGTGTATGAGTATGTGTATGTGTATGAGTATGAGTATGTGTGTGTATGTATGTATGTATGTATGTATATGTATATACATATTTTTATATTTGCATATTTTATTTGACTACAAATTGTTCTCCATGATGCATCAACGTAAGAATGATCGTTGCAATGGATGGACGGAGCCGTGGCTCTGTTGGCTCCTGTCGGCCAGCCTAGCCTTTCCTCCGTGGCTGGAGACCGAGGCGTCGTTTCAGCGCCGCTTCCCGCCGCTTCCCGCTCCTCTTTCCCCGGGCGGCGAAGTGTCGTAAAGCCTTGCCGAAGTGCCCTGCTGATGGCAGGCGGACGGAGGATGGTAATTGATTCCTTATTGATCAGCCGCCTTGGGACTTGATATCTTCAGACATATTTATTGTAAATAAGGTCTTTATCATCTGGATTGGTCGGCAGTGAAGGAGTTACTCCCTCCCTCTCCCACACAAACACCAAAAAAGAAAAAAGAAAAAGAGATTGAGAAAAAGGTAAATGGGTCTGCCAATGCATTTGCTTGCTTCCCGTGTGCCTTTGAAGCAAACACGTTGCCTCCGTATATCTAATTCTCAGAACACTCCCATTCGTTACTTCCTTTGCTTTTTTAAAACAATATTTATGTTAGTTATATTGACCTATTTTCATTCATATTCCCTACAACTAGTTTTGCCCTTTCAGCGTTTGAGTGTCCTGTCGCGTCACTAAGCCCCCTCTCCCCCTCGCCCCTCGCCCCTTCTCCCTTCCCCCTTCCCCCTTCCCTCTTCCCCCTTCCCCCTTCCCCCTTCCCCTCCCCTTTCCAGCGCCCCGCCCTTGCTCTGATCGGAGGCCGCGCCGGTGCCAGCTCTAATGGCCCAGTCAATCTCGCCGCTGTCAGGAAAGGCTCGTTATTTACGAGACAGATAGATATCTCGCGCACACCCAGCCGTTTCACCGCGGCTTCGATTTTATACTTGCCACTTTATATATATATATATATATATATATATATATATATATATATATATATATATATATATATATATAGAGAGAGAGAGAGAGAGAGAGAGAGAGAGAGAGATCACACACACACACACACACACACACACACACACACACACACACACACACACACACACACACACACACACACACACACACACACACACACACACACCGTTGCCTTGGCTGTTGCAGCTTGCCGCTGGAAGAGCTTCAGTAAACCGAATAGTTTTCTTGTTTTGTCGCCTCATTCCCGCATCGGTTTATCCCGTTCTTTCCCCTCGTCCCATCAATGGCTCCGAGGGGAGCGCGAGGAGGGGAGAGCGGGGAGGGCGCGGAGAGGCAGGAGTGTTTCATAGACGAAGAAACATGATATATATTCACGGCCGTACATCAGCGTCTCGTGCGCCGGATTAAGCCTGGCTCCGCGGGCGGCAGAAGCCTCGCCGCTGCTGCGCCTTCGGTTATGCGAAGCCTTCGGGCATTCACTTATGAATGCTTCCTCGCGACAGAAGAAGGAAAGGGTGAAGGAAAGCAAAGGCCGAGAGCAGCGAGCAGCGTCAGCAGCCTCACTTGAAGCAGAGGTCCGCGGGCCGCAGTACCTTATAATGGTTCCAGTTGGCCCTTTGCCCAAACAGGCCTCCCTCTCCCCTCTCCCCTCTCCTCTCTCCCCTCTCCCCTCTCCCCTCTCCCCTCTCCCCTCCGGTTTCCTTTCCTTTCCTCTTCCTCATATTCGTCTGCCGCCGCTATTTTCCTACTATGTCTGTCTTTACTTGCTCCTGCTCTATTTTACTCTACCTCTGCTTATTTAGCCCCTCTTCCTTGTTCTCCCTTTTATTCTTCGCCTGTTTCTATTTTTCTTCGTCTGCTCTGTTCCCCAATTTTTAAATTCTTCCTATTCTATTTCTTCCTCCTTTCCCCCTTCTGATTACTACTACTACTACTCTTCCTCCTTTCCCAATGTACCCCTGCTCCCCGCCGGTCACGCCTTCCCTTGCCTCCCTGCCTTCCTACCTCCCTACCTCCCTAACCTCCCTGCTTCCCTACCTCTCCGCCCCCACCCCCCACCCCACCGCCGTGCCCGTTTCCCTGACTCCGAGACTGGATCGTTGCTGTAGTAAGTGTGGGATTTGTTCTGGCCGGAGTCCCAGCTGCCGAGAACACGCCGTTTTGTGTTTCCCACCACTGAGACGGCGCTTACACTTAACGTATCTGGTAGGGGAAGGGGAGAAAGGGGTAGGGGGTAGGGGGTAGGGGGGTAGGGGGTAGAGAATGGGACAGGGAAGTAGAGAATCGAGAATAAAGAAGAACGAGGAGAAGAACTATAAGATTTGCTGCTTGTGTCGGTCTTGATGCGGTGTCATTTATATTGGTTGGTTGCCGGGCGCTCAGATGACGTCATTCTTCCTATTTCTTCCATTCCATACTTGTTTTTGTATAACTTTGATGTATTTAACATCTTGCCATTTCCTTTTCTTTCTTATGCAAAAGTACGCTTCCGCTCTAATCATCTAGCTTGTATTTTTGCTGCCTTCTGTGCCTCCTATTTTTGTTTTCAGTTTCCTCTTCCTCCTCCTCCTCCTCCTCCTCCTCCTCCTCCTCCTCCTCCTCCTCCTCCTCCTCCTCCTCCTCCTCCTCCTCCTCCTCCTCCTCCTCCTCCTCCTCCTCCTCCTCCTTTTCCCTGGATCCTCCTCATTTGCTTTCCATCCCTCCCGTCCTGGAAAGGAATTTGGACGACCATTTAGTCTAAGAGCAACACTTGGCCACTTGGCAGTCTCGAGCTATTTTTTATTGACGAGATTTATCCTTGGAGAAAGTGATATTTTTCTTTCCTCTTTCCCTCTTTCGCAAGTTGAAAGTTTCCGCTCAGTTCCTTCGGCATTTCTTGAATGGGTTTGGATGGGGGGGGGGGAGCGATCACCAGTTCGCTAGTTTGAACTTGTGTTCTGGGCAGTCGTCGTCGTCCCCCTCTTCCTCTTCCTCCTCTTCTTCCTCCTCCCCCTCCCCCTCCTCCTCCTCCTCCTCCTCCTCCTCCTCCTCCTCCTCCTCCTCCTCCTCCTCCTCCTCCTCCTCCTCCTCCTCCTCCTCCTCCTCCTCCTCCTCCTCCTCCTCCTCCTCCTCCTCCTCCTCCTCCTCCTCCTCCTCCTCCTCCTCCTCCTCCTCCTCCTCCTCCTCCTCCTTCTCCTTCTCCTTCTCCTTCTCCTTCTCCTTCTTCTCCTTCTCCTTCTCCTCCTCCTTCTCCTTCTCCTTCTCCTTCTCCTTCTCCTTCTTCTCCTTCTCCTTCTCCTTCTCCTTCTCCTTCTCCTTCTCCTTCTCCTTCTCCTTCTCCTTCTCCTTCTCCTTCTCCTTCTCCTTCTCCTTCTCCTTCTCCTCCTTCTCCTTCTCCTTCTCCTTCTCCTCCTTCTCCTACCGTTGTGTCGGTTAACGCGGCTTGTTTTGGGCTCAGGTTCAAGGCCCTAGCAGGCGTTGCAGGCCTGGGATGGAGTGAATAGAGAAGGGCGAGATCGAGTTCGAGGTCGAGTTCGAGGGCGAGATCGATATCGAGGGCGGGGGATGGAAGTGTATGGCTCTATTTAGGCCTTCATTCCGCAGGCTCTTCGTTAGGTTTCTCTCTTGGATTCTGAAATTATTTGAAGATTTCATCAATGTCGGTACTAGTTTATATACGACAGTTTGTCTCAAGAGCAATGCACAAGAGGAAGCGCCGCCACTTCCTCCAATCGTGGTTCAAGATCTACTCGCTCCTTCGTCGTTTAGGAGCTTTGCACTTTGGCCTGTCGCCCTCCTCTTGCATCCCTTGCATCGCCACTCCTCCACAGCCCTAGGACATCTAGTACACTAAAGTGGCTCTTGGGAGTTGCGTCAGCGTCCTCGGGATCTCGGGTTGGCACGGACCCCCCCCCCCCTACTCATTCCGGCGTGATGGTTCCTCCTGTAGGCGTGGAAGGAACACGTGTCCATCCGCGTCTGTGTAAACTGAATAGGATCGTCAAATTGCTTCCTTTGTCTCGAAAGGGATGGGGGGGGGGTGACTGGGAGGGGGGGGTCGGGGTCCCAGTGGGTAGCGGCGGGAAGAAGGTTGTGTACTTGAAGCATTATTACGCTAATGTGCAGGTATTGATCACCTCACGGAGTCTCTGTAGCGACGTGCCGTTGTCGTAAGTGGAGGTCTGTGGCGGTGCTACTTCAGGCACTCTCTCGCGGCGCTCTCGAGAGGCTGTGGACTTTTTTTTTTCTCTTTCTCTCTCTCTCTCTGCCTCTTGTAACACGACTCATTTATATGCCTCGATTGATGCTACAAAGTTTGAATGAGTCTTGTCTTTATTTTCTCCATGTTTAATGGCTTTGTATCTCTAGGATCCTCGTTCGATATCTCCTTGTCTTGAAAGAGGCAAGTTAAAGATCGGCGGGCTGGTCGCTGGTGTGTGTAGTTGGGAGAATGCCTGTGTCATAACGTTACTGTCACCCATCGTTTTTCGTCCTTCTTTATTATTTCCTTTCCTTCATTTCATTTCGTTTTCTTCCTCGGCGCCTCATCCTCTACCCTCTTCTTCCCAATCATCATCATCATCATCATCATCATCATCCTACTAAGCCTTGCTCCTCTTCTATTTCTGACTTTATTGTTCGTTTCCTTTCCCTCTCTTCCCACTCTTTGGACACCAAGACGGGAGAGCGAGCGGCGTGTGGGGGTAGCAGGTGGACGAGCGAAGAAAGGAGGGACGAGCGCTTTAGGTCGTGCGACGTCGCAAGATGAAATCAGAGTCGGTCCAAGACATCCCGGCGGAGCAAAGGTTTCTGTAGCTGTCCGTGTACTTTTCCGCGCCGGCAGTTCACGGCTTTTTCTTGTCGAGGTTGCCAAGCGGGGCTCGTTACGATCATGCCTGGGAAGCATTTCGCGACTGCAGAGTTTCCTTGCAGCGTTGTTGGGACGCGCAGGCGTTGATGTGGATTTACGTGGCGTGCACGCCACGCCATTCATAAACTACGTTTGTGTTTCTTGTTTAGTTGGTGTTCTTTGTTCCCTCCTCTGCGGGCTCAGAGGACGGTGGGTCGTCGGCGCCTGAAGCCCCGTGGATGATTTAGTGGCCCGCGGGGCATCGCTTTTTCCCTTGCCAGCGGCCCGTGGGCAGGCGCTTTAATGACACGCAGGTCGGCAATTTACTTGCAGTTTTTCCGTTCGCAGCGAGATAACGACTCCGGACAAAGTTATGCAGTTAGAGCTTGTTATCTGCCTCCTGCTATAGGGGAAGCTGCTTTATCGTTGTTTTATTACAGGCTTTAGTGCATGTCAATGAAAAACGTGGGGATGAATGTGGTATGTTTACCTTGTTCTTCGTCGGTCTCTCTTGGCCGCTGCTTTGTGTATGGCTCTTGTTTAGTGCCTCGAGCGGGCTCTGTAACAGCCTGTAATGGTAGGCTTCTTTCTGCGGCAAATTAAAGCTTAATTTGACGGAGGTCCTCGCCCGTCTGCTCTCGACTGAGACACTGGTGAGACCGGAAGCGATGCATGGCGAGGAATCCCACTTCTCTTTTCCTCTCCCTCCCCTTGCCATACCCCACTCTCCACTCTCATTCTCACTCTTGCACTCTCCACTCTCATTCTCACTCTTGCACTCTCCACTCTCATTCTCACTCTTGCACTCTCACTCTCACTCTCACTCTCACTCTCACTCTCACTCTCTCTCTCTCTCTCTCTCTCTCTCTCTCTCTCTCTCTCTCTCTCTCTCTCTCTCTCTCTCTCTCTCTCTCTCTCTCTCTCTCTCTCTCTCTCTCTCACACACACACACACACACACACACACACTCTCACACACACACACACACACACACACACACACACACACACACACACACACACACACACACACACACACACACACACACACACAATACACTATATCTCTCGCTCACTCACTCTTTCTCTCTCCCACCTTCCCTCTTTCCTTGTCTCTCCCTCCCTCCTTGTCTCTCCCTCCCTCCTTGTCTCTCCTTCTCTCCTTGTCTCTCCTTGTCTCTCCCTCCCTCCTTGTCTCTCCTTCTCTCCTTGTCTCTCCTTCTCTTCTTGTCTCTCCCTCCCTCACGGAATGCGTTGGAATGCATTTGGGAGCATGTAACAATCTGCAGCTATTTTCTTGAGCGGATAGTTTAAACAGGGGTTTCCTGGTCGCAAAAATACTTGCTTAATTAGTTGGTTGAGAATGTACCAGTGCGACCCAGGCGGCGTCCGCAGGGAGTCCTCGGACGGGGTCGCCGCCGACTTCACCAGGATGCAACCGAAGAAAAAAGAGCAATGTAGAGTGCGATCAAGCGAGTGCAATACATGCAACTGTTAATGAATTGTCAGAGATCAGGAGATCGGGTAAAGGGCGGGGCGGCCCGGGCCGCCGGGGTGTGTGACTGGCCGCTGTAGACGCTGTCGAGATGTTATTTCCGCTATTTTCGCTCTCCCTCGGGCGGCGCGTGACCCCCCGGTGACCCCCCCGGACCCGCCCGCCCCCGCTGCTCTGCGTCCCCCCCCCCCCCCCCCCCCCCCCCCCTCCCCACACTGCCTTGCCTGGGAAGATGGGGGATCAAAGAGAGAACGTCTGTGTGAGATGAGAATCAGCATCATCATATCCATGTAATGATAAAGGATCAAATTTTAAAGATTTTTTTTTTTTAAGATAATAGGGGAAAATGAGAGTGGCAATTGGAGGCTTGTAGGTCCTGATAGTGATAATAACAAACCTGAAAAAAGGTCTTGTAACTTTCTTGCTTGGCAAAGCATTGCCTTTTTGTGTCTTGGAATCGAGAAGGACTGTCGCTTTACTTGCCAAGGCCGCACATAAAACCTCAATACCGTCACTCGTTCAGTATACTTATTGCGGTTAAAAGCGCGGCCGTTGCTCGGTTATACGTTGCCAGCTGGGGGGGAGGAGGTGGTGGTGGTGGTGGTGGTGGTGGTGGTGGTGGTGGTGGTGGTGGTGGAGGTGGAGGTGGAGGTTGAGGTTAGGAGGAGGGAGGAGGTTAGGAGGAGGGAGGAGGTTAGGAGGAGGGAGGAAGGTTAGGAGGAGGGAGGAAGGTTAGGAGTAGGGAGGAGGTTAGGAGGAGGGAGGAAGGTTAGGAGGAGGAGGAGGAGGAGACAGCGGCGGCAAAGGAATAGGAGGTCGTTGAGGTGATGAAGGAGTCTGATGCCGCGTTAGATTTGGAGAGCCTTCCTCCCGGCGTCGCGTGTGCCCTTGCCGGAAGTGGGTCAGCTGGACGAGGGGCAAGGCGGCGATGTAATTCGGGAGGGCTCAAGGGACTCGTCTTCTCGCTCGCAGGCTCGTCGGCGAACCCCTACCCCCTCCCCCTCCCCCAGCCCCTCCCCCCCAGGACGCGAGAGGGGGTGGGGTTCCGGCACTCCGTTGTAGTATGCAGTGCGAACTCTTCCACTTGTGCTCCACTTTACTCTGCACTCCACTTTATGGCGTCTTCCGGCACCCTAAAGGCCAGTCCACTCAGCGGCTTTATGACCAGCGCGTCGCCAGGGCAGTCATCCTTCGGCCGAGGGCTGAGGGAGCGAGGAGGGCCTGGGAGGACCTCTGCGGCAGCGGAGGGCGCCAGGCGAGGCTGCGACTTAGGCCTCGTTAGCCAAGTCGCATTCGGGAAGGGGGGGGGAGAGGGGGCTTAAGGGAAAATCTCTCTTAAAGTGGGTTATGTATTCATAAAGTCTTGATGATGAGGTGGATTTGCGAGGAAAGAAGAGAGGAGGCTGAGGGCACGGAAATGAACAAATAAAGAAGAGACAGACAAAGGAACAGACCAATTTGCAAATCCCAGAAACCCGGCATTCCCGCACTGGACGCAAGCTCGACCACACACCAATAAATGTTTAGGAATTGTTGGTAAACTAGTTCACTAAGGTCTGCAAAGGGGGGGGGGGGTGGCGGCTGCCTGATACTGGCCCGCATCGTGCGCCACCTTTTGCTAGTTTTTATTTTTTTGTATTTCCTATTTTCAGTCACTGATATCCATTCCTGATTCCTGTGTTTCCTCTTTAACTTTTTCTCGTACCACCTTTCCATACTATTTATCTTTTCTCCCAACTTTTACCATTTTCCTTCCCGTAAAAAAGTCCGTTGCTCCTATTTTAGCCTCCGCCCTTTCCTCCCCGGCAGCGCCGTCCTGCTTATGAGCATCCTAGAATGCCCGGAATGTTTCTCTTTTACTGTTCATGCTACACTGCGTGGTCTTCCCTTCGTTCTGCAGGGATAATTGCAGGCCGCCGCGCTGTCTGGGACGAGAGCCGCTTCAGCA
>NW_028234416.1:10357341-10414841 GCF_977035675.1 Penaeus japonicus | reverse complement strand
CGGCGGCGTATTTCCCCGAGGCCTCTCTAGGATATTGGGATGAAGCGGTAGAGACGAAGTGCCTCTTTTGCATAGCATTAACTTGCCGAGGCGAACCGTCAGCGACAGTAACCCAACTCGCGACGTCGCAGCTCCCGATTTCAAGTCCTTGCTGGGACGACCTCGCGGAGGCCGAGTCGCACTTGGGTGCTCATCCGCCGTGTTCTTTTCGTAAATGACTTAATTGGCTTTTTTTTGTCATCCCACGAGACTTCCGCAGCGGAACTCCTCGTCTTCTCTCTCATGGCTCATTCGCTTCTCAACTCGAGGCCTATAATTAGTTCTAGTTGGTCCTGCTCTTCGCGGTGCTAGCCCCTCAGATGTGATTGCCCTAAGTTCCTTCTCATAATTACCAGCGAATCCTGCAGATGTTTAGAGGGGGATCAGGGAGCCTGTTCCATCCTCTCCTAACGTTGCTCTTCTGGCTGTCTATCTTCCTGTCCCCTTCTCTCCAGGATACTCCGAGGGGATTCTCTAAAGTCCTCTTCTCCCCCAATCTTGTCTGGTCCGCGTTCCTTCATCCTGGTCGTCTGCTCCCTCCGCCTCCAGCCCCGTTCCCTCCTGGCTCCCGCGTCGTGGCCTAAGGGATTACCAGGGGAGTGGAAAAAGGCGAAGGATATTGGAAAGGAACGTAAACATGGACAAGGACAAGAAAGAGTATAGAGAGAGCAAATGATGATTTAAAAGAGAAGGATTTGAAGTCGGGGCGCGGGGCCCGGCCGACGCCCGACTCAGTCCATGGAAATTAAACCGGAGGTGACTCCTTTGTGACATAAGCGGCTTATTGGTTTTTATGGCAGAAATCCCTGCGTGTCACGGACAGCTTACTGGGCTCGAGGAAGAGGATAAAAACTAGGATGTGTGGTTGTCTCCTTTGTGCTCTTTCTCCCCGTCCTCTCTCTCTCTCCCTCTCCCTCCCTCTCTCCCTCTCCCTCTCCCTCTCCCTCTCCCTCTCCCTCTCCCTCTCCCTCTCCCTCTCCCTCTCCCTCTCCCTATCCCTCCCCCCTCTCCCTCCTCTCCCTCTCCCTCTCCCCCCTCCCTCCCCCCTCCCTCTCCCCTCTCCCTCTCCCTCTCCCTCTCCTGACCTCCCTCTTCCCTCTCCCTCTCCCCTCTCCCTCTCTCCCTCTCTCTCTCCCTCTCTCTCCCCTCTCCCTCTCCTCTCCCTCTCCCTCTCCCCTCTCCCTCTCCCTCTCCCTCTCCCCCCCTCCCTCTCCCTCCCTCCTCCCTCTCCCTCTCCTCTCCCTCTCCTCCCTCTCCTCCTCTCCTCTCTCCTCCCTCCTCTCTCCTCTCCCCTCTCTCTCTCTCTCTCTCTCTCTCTCTCTCTCTCTCTCTCTCTCTCTCTCATTCTCTCCTCTCTCTCTCTCTCTCTCCTCTCTCTCCTCCTCTCCTCCCCCCTCCTCCTCCCTCTCCCCTCCCTTCCCCTTTCCTCTCTTCGGCCCTCCCTACCCCTCTCCCTACCCCTCACCCCCTCCCCTTTCTTTCGTTCTATCTTCTCTTCCGTCCCCATTCTCCCTCCCTAGATGGTTAAAGGCCAGACTATGTGTGCCGCATTTCCGCCTGTGTCTGCAATGTATGGTTTGCGTTGAGACGAGTGCGAGCGTCATATCTCCTATGCCATTAGGGGGAAAATTGCTTTGATTTAACCTGCCAGGGAAAAAAGAGTTTGTTATCAAAGAGACATTAAAACGATTTACATGGATTCGACTTTATTTTTTCCCTTAGGATTACGTACCCTGACATTTTTTATCTTTATTGGACATGGCCAAACGACCGAGGAATATTGAGTTTAGTCTTACCATGTGCAACACCGCGCAACCTGCAAGTGGTTTGATCTCATGGCAAGTCGCAGCGACTCTTGGTTGCGGGCGACGCAGGGCAAGGAAGGTAGACTTTGCGAGGCGTTTGCTCGCGCCGGTCCCTAGTGTCCAGCACTCTTTGGCCTGTGTTCCTTGCAGGGGTAGAAAGGTCAGTGTTGCGACATGGCTACGTAGCCCTGGGAGCCCTGGCCGCATCGAACGGGAATCGTCGCGAATTTTCCGGGGGGGGGGGGGTCGTAACAAATTGTCGCGGTGGCAATTAAGGTGGGACCCCCTCCCTGAGGAGCAAATTAGTGTGCTGTGAAGCGGGTCTGGGCTTCCCTCCCCCTGCCCCTGCCAAGAGGTCCTGGCCTTCCCTTTCCCAGTCTAACCCTCCCCCCCCTCCCTCACCCCACCCCGACCCTCACCCCTCCCCCACCCCTCCCCCACCCCTCCCTCACCCCTACCCACAGCACGACCCGACCTGTGACCTCCTCGCACCTGATGAATTGGGCTCGTTTGACCGCAGCGCCCCGTTCTCCCGCGCCCGCACTGGGACAATAACAAACAAGAACCAGTTCTGCCCGCCCTAATAGGAGCCAATATTTACCGCCGCAGGTAGGATTTGGCGCGGTAGAGGCCGTCGGGTTGGGAAAGTCACTGCCAAGGATGCAGAATCTGAGAATTCCGATACCCGTATTTCCAAAATTATATCAGCGGCATTCGCCAATAAAGTATTGAGTTTAAGTGCCATAATATGCGACATATTCATCATCATTGGGAGTATGTTTGAAGTGTGGACGGAGGTCAATGGAAGCGACCATGATTGATTACCGGTTGTGAGGCAACTATAATGGTGCTACGACTCATTAATTACAAAAAGAAGTTCGCCGCTGCAAGGGTGGAGGCTCGAGGAACACATTCACACTCACGCTCACACTCATACTCATACTCATACTCATACTCGCAAACACACACGCGCACATAGAATAATGATAATGATGATAATTGGTTTTGTCCATTGTGGCAATACGGATGCTTTGTTGAATGCTTAGTAGATAGCATGTTAATGGATTTAAGCTGAAAGAGATGATATATGAAAAATTGAAATAAAAACAAGAGCGCGACTAAGGATTGGAAATTTCGTTCGGAAAGGAATCAGGGGCCGATTGAAGATTATGGCGTATTATTTCTTGGTAATTTTTTATATGTATCATGCTAGCGAGATCCAATGACGTACAGCATCTTTCTCGATCTGAGGTCACGAGAGAGGCTGATTTTTGAAGCCAGTATCAGACACAGGTTCTCCCTCGATTTATCAAATGATTCATGGTGCTTGATGATCAATTATGATAAAAGCTGAAATTTGTGTGAGGTGTAGGACCCCCGCAGAGGGGCGAGGATTGTGTCTCAAGGGGAACGCGGACAATACGAGCCTGTGACTCCTCGTCGGCTGTGATGGATTGCTCCAGCTGGCCTCACCTGCTCAGCGTCTGGCTGCCTACCTGCTCCCTCCCCTTTCCCTCCCCTTCCCCTCCCTCTCACCATAGGCCTAGGCGGTCTCGGACGCTTCCTTCATTCAAGGCGGGCTGCCGAGGGAAGATCATGCCCACTTTCTTTAAGAAAAGGCTCGACTGTCGTTATATTCAAGGCCATTTGCACCAGCGTTTGTGGAGACTTGATGACAGCAATATGTGTCACGATCAAGGATTCCTTTTGTGGTCATTGGTCACGGCAGATGCGAGATCTGAATGGGGGCAGAATAGCTATGGGTGGTGTGCAGATGGGGAAATGGGTCCACGGGAGAGCGACAGCGAGCGAGAGAGAGACCGCAAAGGCAGGCTCGAGAGCTGGCCAGAGTGCGACTTAAGAATCATGCGCGTGCAATTTGAAATTCAGATACGAAAGCTTTCATTTCATTGCAATCTTAAGGTTCGACTTTTTCATTGTAAAAGTTTCATTGCTCGGTCAAAGGGTAAGAGATGGAGATAGAAAAGTATGAGAGTACCGAGAGTATTTGATTGTTTGAATTAAATTCTGTCTGTCTCTCTCTCTCTCTCTCTCTCTCTCTCTCTCTCTCTCTCTCTCTCTCTCTCTCTCTCTCTCTCTCTCTCTCTCTCTCTCTCTCTCTCTCTCTCTCTCTCTCTCTCTCTCTCTCTCCCTCTCTCTCTCTCCTCTCTCTCTCTCCTCTCTCTCTCTCTCATTATATATATATATATATATATATATATATATATATATATACATATATATATATATATATTATATATATATATATCTGTGTGTGTGGGGGGGGGGCAATCGCCTTGGTCGCACTTACGTCACATACGCACACGCATACGCACACACACACATGTACATATAATTAAGAAAATATCCTGCTTTGATCATGGCAGATACCGGAGAGTCCTCCATACTATTCCTTTGAGCTTCTCACTACCCCCCCCCCCCTTCGAGCCCTGGGCTTTTGAACCGAAGCACGACTGCGAGTCTCGCGGACATCTCTCGCCCCGAAATCGGACGACGCGAAGAAAGGCGAGCCTGCGCGGAGAAGAAATTTCTGCTCCTCTGATTCTCATGTTCAAGAAGAGCGCCTTTTCGATCTGATTGTAGAAAGGAATGCGATTGCAGTGGTGATGCATAAGGTGCTTTTTAAATGTTAACGGCGAATGAGAAAATACTTTTTTTACGTTTTATTCATGGGTGATCGAGTCTGTGAGTGGAGCGGGAGGGAGAGGATGGGGAAAAAAAATCACACGTACGCACGCGTAAGTAGAAAGTTAAACGCACGCACACGCACATGCCTGTGCTCGTCCCCGAGAGCGAAAGGCAGCGACGAGGGCCATCGCCCTCCTTGCGTGCCTTCGCCACGAAGAGCGCGAGATAGCCCCGCTTGGCTCCGACGCCTCCATTTGTCAAGCTGTGTTAGGGATCTCGATAAGTAAATTGCTTCTGTTACCCTCCCTCCTGAGCGGCGTCGTGTTGCCAGCGCGGCCGCACTGTCCCTCCCGCGGGAGATCTTAGAGTACTCTCGAGGCCAGAAGCGGCCGATGATTCTTCCGTGCGGGTGACCTTCCGCTGTCGTGACCAAGACCCGGTGATCTTGGTCGTGGCGAGCTAGGTTGCTTCTGCCAACTCTGTCGAGGAAGTGCCAGGAAAGATGGAGCATGTTTATTCGTTTTTCTTATCTGTGAGCGCCATGGCCTTTCAGTGGCCCGACCCCTAAGTGTCCGCCGTAGAGAGGCGTGGCAAATCATAAGCTTCGGGGTTACTAATGGTCCGGCGCCACGACGGGTCCGCCGGTGGGATGCGGTCAGGAAATTCTTCCCCCTCAGACACCCACATTGACCCTTCAAGAAGGTCTTCCCCTTCCCCCTCCCTCCTCGTCGTCGTCGTCGTCCTCCTCCTCCTCCTCCTCCTCCTCCTCCTCCTCCTCCTCCTCCTCCTCCTCCTCCTCCTCCTCCTCCTCCTCCTCCTCCTCCTCCCTCTTCTTCTCATCTATCTCTTCTCCTCCTCCCCCTCTTCTCCTCTTCCCATTTCACCCCTCCCCTCCCCTCCCCTCCCCTCCCCTCCCTGTTCCCCCTCCCCCTCCACTCCAATACCCTTTAGCTGCACTTCACGGCCTATTGGATTCCCTTGTTACCTGTCCGTCTGGCTAAATAACACCATTACCTGTTAATAACCTCCTTCGGCCTTTTGTGTCCCGCTGCCTGTGTGCTGCAGTCGCCCTCCAGCGCACTCGGCCCTTTGTTCAGCTTCAAGCGTGTTTACACCCTCGAAACTTGTTTACTCCCGGGAAAACGTGTTTACCGACCGTCCGTCCGCTCGTTTACATACCATCGGAGTGTCTTCTTGTTGCATTAGCTGCTTGATAAAATAGATGACTGAATCCTTTGGAGTCTGTACGTTGTAAATATGGCGTAAGGGTCGGTTCGTCTCCTCCCTCACCAGGCCGACGGATATTTCACCGAAAGGACTTTTTTCCGAAACGTTACTTGGTCGTGTGGACTTACAGCTGAGCGTGTGTCTGTCTGCCTGCCTGACTGTCTGTATATATGTATGTATGTATGTATATATATTATGTATATGTATATGTATATATATAAATACATATATTTTATTACATATATATATATATATATATATATATATATATATATATATATATATATATATATATATATATATATATATATATGTATATATGTAATATATTATATATGATATATTATATATATACATACATACACATAAAGCACATACATACATAGGTAATCTCAACCTCGCCCGGTTCGTCAGGCAGAGATGGAGAGGAGTGTAGAGAGACGGGAGGAGGATGGAAGAAGGGTTTTGTCTGAACGGGGCGTCATTTGTCCCTGCAAGGCTCCACTAATGGAGCTGATAGCGCGGCGACGTATGGCCGGGCTCAGCACAACCCGCTTGTCAACAAAGGCGATACTTCCAGCCCGCCATCCCTTCCTCCGACCGAGCTCCGCATCCGGAAGCATTACCTCTGCCTAATCCCCCGGCCTCACTGACACCAGGACTCCGCTCGTGGCCATCAATAGCGCTCAACGCCTGCGACGCCACCACGGCGCACGATACCCTCTGCCGCCCGCACAGATTGGGAACCATGGCACTAGACCTTCCATGGCAACTTCTGCCATGGGATCTTCGGGACTGCAGAGGTTCACATATTTTCTGTAATTTTAGTGCAAGCCAAGAGAGGTGCGGGGACGTGACTGGGTTACAACAGAGAGGGATGGCCGCTAGAAACTCGTGTGAAAATTGGAGATTGGAAATATCTGCCGAGTCACAGGATGACGTAGACGTTTGTTAAATATCCGACGTGACGGACGTATAGTTGTGATTATAATTGATGCTGCCTCGACGGGCATAGGAATGATAATGTTTCGCCATGTGCTCGTGTAAATTCATGGCCAAAGTATGAAAACATGTTCGTGCACGTTTCTCCTTGTTAGCAGTTGCACTTCGGGGATTTATATCGAAGGATAAAATCTTTGGAACGGATGCTGCAGGGTTTGCATTGTTGACTTAAATATTGTTTTGTTTTACTGCTCTGCCATTTTCGCCCCTCAGACAGCGTTGGCGTGTGGCGGCGCGGCAGACCAGGAGGCACCCCATTTTGTCTGCGCGGTCACTCGTCCCTACGTCACTTTCCGATCGCGTACTTTGTCGTCATTTTCGTCTAGTTCCACGAATCAGAGCGTTTCATCGCGTCCGTTTGTACAGCAGATAATTGCGCCGACGTAATCTGGGAGCTTCTGTGGACGCGGTAGTTCATTAGAAATTAGAGACGACGGGGGACCTACGAGATGACCGGTCAGCCAGCCAGTCAGCTAGCCAGTGGGTAGGTCAGCAAGGCAGAGCAGCGGAAACAGGCAAGCAAATACTAGAAGACGTAGTCAAACAGACAAACAACGCAACGTGTCGAGTAAACTAAGAAAATCACTTTTTTTGTGATGAGACGGTGGTGCCACGAACGCGAGCTGAATCCTTTTTGAGGGGACGTCTGCTCTCTAATCCTTGCGCCGCGCAGACCTCCCAGGTAACGGGCCGCGGAAAGGACTTCATGGCCACACACACTCACGCGCATTCAATCACACGCACATTCGATCACGCGCGCACCCTCGCTCACTCACTCGCTTTTGTCTCTTTCATCTCCCTCTCCTTCTCCCTCTCCATCTCCCTCTCCATCTCCCTCTCTCACCCCCCTTCCCCTTCCCCTTCCCCTTCCCCCCTCCCTCCCCCTTCTCCTTTCCCCTTCCCCTTCCCCTTCCCCTTCCCCCTCCCCTTCCCCCTCCCCTTCCCCTCCCCCTCCCTCTTCTCCCTTCCCCTTCCCCTTCTCCCTCCCCCCTCGCCCTGCCCCTCCCTCCCTCCCTCAAAAGTAACGTACAGCACCGTGAGCAGTCCACCACCCAGTAAGGGTTCTGTGTCTTGTAAATTCAGCGCCGGGAGTGGAAAAAATAGTGCATTGTTACATTCATTTCTGTAGTAAGCACAATTGGGAGTTGTCTCTCTCTCTCTGGCGGCTACGAGGACCTTGGGTAAGGATGAGTAGAAGGCTTCGAAAGGCGGCGACGTGTGTGCAGCCCTGAGAACCTTGAGAAGTAGTGAGTCACTGCTGCCGACGTGGCCCTCCTGCGCGCGTGGTCGTCTTGCGTCTGGCCCTCCCGATGATAACAGACTCGACTGTCTCTGGAGTGATGACCGCGGCCCTCACCGCTGTAACCTCATATGTAGCCACTGCAACACCAACCTTGACCTCGCCACCAATCCTGACCAAGCGGTTGACTCGAACCGGGGAAATCATACAACTTCAGTGTTTTTTTCTCTCTCCAGAAATATGAGCACTTAAATAGAAGTTGCAATTTGCAGAAGAATCGGAGCCATCCTCTTGCGGTGACTGCAAAGGAATGCCACCTTGCTTGGAGGATGTGGTTGAAATTCGATGACTACTGATCTTCAATTTGTTTATTCTTATTTCCGAGGTGCTTCATTTATCCGGCATGCGCGTGTCCAAGGCGAAACGAGATCGATCCTAAAATTTGATAAGATTATCGAGAGGAGTTTTCACGCTGCGTGTTTGTTTGGGAGTTGCGTGGAAAGGAATTGCGATTTATGACATTTTGTCTCGAGTTGCAAATAACACAACGCGATGAACCCCATTCCCTTGGCAGCTCTCGGAGGCGCTCAGAGTCACTGCGCGCGCTCTCTGCGTATCATCGTAAAGCGGTGAGGGCAGGCAGGCAGGCAGGCAGGCAGGCAGGCAGGCAGGCAGGCAGGCAGGCAGGCAGGCAGGCAGGCAGGCAGGCAGATGAGCGAGGGTCAGGATTATGGTTCAGTCAGATTTATTCCTCCACGTCTCGGATTTAAAAGATGTTGCCCACGCGAGAGTAACAAAAAGCAAGAATGCGATGTCAATTTTCATGATTTTTTTCGTGTTTCTGTCTGTCTACAGTCACCTTGTCACTTAGATGCTTTGAAATTATTCTAGCCTTGAAACCAGACGTTTGACATGCCGTCTCCGTTTTGTGAGCCAACCCAATTGTTATTTGCCTCCTATAGTCGTGCTAAATGTATTTATCATGTAATTAATGGATTCGATTACCCTATGCAACGTTCGAGTATTAACAAAGCCGTCACGTATCATACATGAAAACGTGCTTTTGCAACGTTCTCCTACGTTTCTCTTTGGCGGAGGGAGTAGGAGTAAGTAAAGCAGGAGCGAGGGACTCGTTCCTGCCAAAAGAAACGAGGATGCCCACGGAAATGGCCCTGCGTCCAAGAAACTTTGGGTTCAGTATCCTGCATGTGAATTGCCTGTAGGACCGGACGGCTCTGTCCTTCGCAGGCGGCCCAGTGGCCTCGTCGGGAAGATGGCCATGTTGCGTCGTTGGGTTTATTTGCTTAATTATGATTGCTCGAATGTCCTTATTCTCCCACTTCTCCTTCTCCTCGCTTCTCCCCTTACTCCTACTCCTACCCCACCTCGCTACTGCTCCTCCTCCTCCTCCTCCGCCTCCTCCTCCTCCTCCTCCTCCGCCTCCTCCTCCTCCGCCTCCGCCTCCTCCTCCTCCGCCTCCTCCTCCTCCGCCTCCGCCTCCTCCACCTCCACCTCCTCCATCTCCTCCGCCTCCTCCATCATGACTGACACCGCCACAATCCTGAAATCGCAGTTGAAACCCCGGCGAAGGAGTGTAGGGATCTCCCACTCCCGGCTCCTGCATTACCTGATTGCTTGTCTGGCGCGAATCCTTATTGAAGAGGACAGCTTCCCTTTTTAAAGTGGTTCTCTCGAAGTACCGTTCGCATGTATCTATCTGTTTATTTAGTGTTTGAAGAGAGGGGGGGGGGGGAAGGAGAAGGGGAAGGGGAAGGGGAAGGGAGAGGGAGGAGGGAGGAGGACGTAGGAATAGAAATAGAAGTGGAAGGGCAAGAGAGGAAGACGGGATGAGGTTTGTGTATAATCAGAGGACATTTCCTTGCTGCAGGAGTGATTCCAGGTCCTATGATCACGGGGAAACTTTTCTCCTAACCTTTAGATGTTGGCAGCAGTAGAGGAATCTTTTCTCGAAGTTTTTCTCCCGCCTCGCTGTCCACGGGCGGTCAGATGAGCAAAGGCGTGATTTTGTTGACTGCGTCGTGAGGGCGGTCGGACAAATCCCTGCTCGGTGGCGAACCTCACGGAGGGAAGAGGGAGAAATAAATGCTTTTACGTCCGTCTGTCCGTCCCTTTGTCTGTCTGTCTGTTGATGTCTGTCTGTCTATATGTTTGTGTATTTCCGTATTTTTAATTTATCTTATTTCATGTGGGTCTTTATATCTGTTTAGTCACTGCCTTAGTATGTGTTGAAGAGACGAGGGTAGAGAAGGAAGTGAAAGAAAAGGGGAATAAAAGTAAGGGCACCGCAACGGAAGGAAGATAACGAAAGGGCTGTTCAAGGAGAGGATACGCGGAACGGAGTGCGGAAGGGCGGCGGGCGGGAGGGCATGGGCGGAGGGAGGACCGACGTGGGCGTGGCCGGGCAGGGCGTGGGCGAGAGGAAGGAAGCTCCTGGGTGTGGTGGGACATTCCTCAAGATACCTTCGTTATGACGTTGTCATAGCGCTCACTCTCTGTGTTCTATGTTCCCTCTCTCCCTCCCTCTCTCTCTCTCTCTCTCTCTCTCTCTCTCTCTCTCTCTCTCTCTCTCTCTCTCTCTCTCTCCCTCTCTCTCTCCCTCCCTCTCTTCTCCTCTCTCTCTCCCTCCTCCCCCTCTCTCCCTCTCCTCTTCCCTCTCTCTCTCCCCTCCTCTCTCCTCCTCTTCTCCCCCCTCCCTCCTCTCCTCTCCCTCTCTCCCTCCCTCCTTTTCTCTCTCGCTCTCCCTCTCGCTCTCCCTCTCCCTCTCCCATTCCCTACCTCCCTCCCTCTTTCGTATGATTACGCCCCTTTTTTAATTTTGCTGCGTAACAAAGAGGGATAAGTGCGCAGACGGAAGGAAGCGCTATGTGGTGTGTGTGTCCGCTTGCTGACCTCCCTCTCGCCCTGCCTCCTTTTCCGTCCCCCCCTCAACCCTCACCCCCTCCCCTCTCTCTGGCGTGCTTATACACACACACACACACACACACACACACACACACACACACACACACACACACACACACACACACACACACACACACACACACACACACACACATATATATACATATACACATATGTATGCACATACACACACCTACGCAGACATTTACACACATTTACACACTGGCATATACACACACATACAAACGGACATATACACACACACATACACATATGTGCACATAAATATAATTATATTTCTACCCCCCCTCCCCCCCCACACACACTCACACACACACACACACACACACACACACACACACACACACACACACACACACACACACACACACACACACACACACACACACACACACACACACACACATACACACACACATTATCTTAATCTATGTTATTTCTGTTGCCTTCTTCCCCCGTTCTTCCCTCTTTCCTTCTCGGAGAGTCTCATAAAGCTCTACATTATTTAAACGAACTTCATTGAGAAAACATTACACCAAGGAGCGCCATTAGTCGGAAATTTATCGATGCTTCCATTAGAGCGCATTAATTCAGGCGAGAGATTCGGGGCATTAATATCACACTCGCGGCGGCAGAGCAGGCCTGGGATCTTCCTGCAGCGGGGCGAGGCGACGCTCCGCTTCTTCGGGCTCTTTTCACGCCGTGTGGAAGAACTTGATGTGGATGTGGATGCGGGTGTGAGTGTGGGTGTGGGTGCTCCATTGCGACCCTGAACGGCTGGGAAGGACTTCGTATGATTGCCTGTGAGGAGGGCAGTAAATAGTATGCGAGGCGAGAGTTGCAGCGACGTTGCACTTGGCCCTGTTGCAGAGTGACGAGGAAGAGAAGTGCGAATTATAGTGATTTTGACGGTGGTTCCATTAAGGAGGAGATGTGCAGCGGTATAGATTTCTCGTCATTCATCCTGCAACACCAGCCATTGACTCGGCTATCGCGATCTTTTTCCTCCTCGTGATTTGATTTACCGTTTTGCGTACAGTTATGAGGACGTCATTAGTGCGACTAACGGCGTTTTTAATGAGCGTGATCTCCGAGACGACGATCAGAATATCAGCAACATTGGCAGTTTGGCTTCCTGTTGCTCAACTATTTGTGCCGACGTAATCATTTTCCTCTCTCTCTCTCTCTCCCGACCCTCCACCCGTTCGCCTTTCTCTTCCCCTTTCCATCTCCACTTCTTCTGTTCTTCTCCACTTCCCCTACCCATACAACTGCCACTTCTATTTTCCACAGCGCCCTCACTCGTCCCTCTCCTCTCCCTCTCCCTCCTCTCTTCCTTCCCTCTCCCTCTCCCTCCTCTCTTCCTTCCCTCTCCCTCTCCCTCCTCTCTTCCTTCCCTCTCCCTCTCCCTCCTCTCTTCCTTCCCTCTCCCTCTCCCTCCTCTCTTCCTTCCCTCTCCCTCTCCCTCTTCTCTTCCTCCCCTCTCCCTCCTCTCATCCTCCCCTCTCCCTCCTCTCTTCCTCCTCTCTTCCTCCCCTCTCCCTCCTCTCTTCCTCCCCTCTCCCTCCTCTCTTCCTCCCCTCTCCCTCCTCTCTCCCTCCCCTCTCCCTCCTCTCTCCCTCCTCTCTCCCTCCTCTCTTCCTCCCCTCTCCCCTATATCCCTTCTCCTCCTCCCCCTCCCCCTCCCCCCTCCCCTCCCCCTCTCCCCCCCTCTCCCCCTCTCCCCTCCCCTCTCCCCTCTCCCTCTCCCTCTCCCTCTCCCTCTCCCTCTCCCTCTCCCTCTCCCTCTCCCTCTCCCTCTCCCTCTCCCTCTCTCCTCCGCACTCGGTGTGGCAGATAAGGCGGTCGAGCGAAGGGCGTTGATAAGGGAGGCCATGGTAAGTGTAGGGTTCAGCACGCGTCGCCAGTAACAGCGTAGGCGTCACCCGTGTGAGAGTCACACTTCGTCAGGCACTCAAGCGGCCGTATCGGCTTCCATTCCACCCCCCCCCTCTCTCTCTCTCTCTCTCTCTCTCTCTCTCTCTCTCTCTCTCTCTCTCTCTCTCTCTCCTCTCTCTCCTCTCTCTCTCTCTCTCTCTCTCTCTCTCTCTCTCCTCTCTCTCTCTCTCCTCTGCCCGTCTGCGTGCGTGCTCGCGCGTCTGTCTCTGTCTCTGTCATGTGTCTGTATGTGTGTATGTGGTATGTGCGTGTGTTGTGTATGTGATGTGTATGTGTGTTGTGGTGTTTGTGTTGTGTCTGTGTATGTGTGTGTATGTGTATGTGTGTGTGTGTGTGTGTGTGTGTGTGTGTGTGTGTGTGTGTGTGTGTGTGTGTGTGTGTGTGTGTGTGTGTGTGTGTGTGTGTGTGTGTGTGTGTGTGTTTGTGCTGGGGGGCATCGCCATGGTCGCACTTACGTCACGAGGGGCGTTTCGTTAGTCACCGCAGCGGACAATGCACACCGCGCCATATCCAGGATGTTGATCCGGCGAGCGCATCCCTCGCGCGCAGAGTCGTCGAACTGAAACAACGGTGCCTCGCGGGGCTCGTGGCGGCTGTCAGTCCTGGTGGCACGGAAGTTCATCACTCCGGCTGCGGCGGCGGTGGTTATCTCGCCCGGACGCGCGCCTTTGTTTACTGAGAGAAGGATGGGGATTCAACTGAGAGACTGTGACTATTATAGTGGCACTGTAAGAATTGTTTATATGGGGGGAATATATCCGTTCTGTATTCGAATATAAACATGCGAGGATTTCTAGTCGAATGTTGATTCAGAATAGAACCTTGTAAAATGATACAAGGGGAGTCGGGAAGCGTCGGCTAAAAGGTTGATCTCGCATGCGCTAAATTTGGTATTTTTGAGGTCGGTGACAGGAGACGCGTTGAAAGCGACCTTCGCACCAAGTTCAGCGTCCGCGTCAGGTTCTCTTACAAGGGCACGTCGCGTCGGCAGGCCCCTCGGATCGGTGGTGGAGGGAGGGGAGCCACTGCTTTATCAAGGTCAACCTCATGAGATGCTGAGGGCAGGCGAGTGTGTGCACGCGGGGATGAAGCAAGATGCGTTTGTGATGATGCGGGTTGAAGGTCGCCGCGTCTCGGCCCGCGTCACGCTTTACTCGTCCTGGTGTGAGAACTGGGCCAGTCAGCGGGGCCGCGGCGCCGAGTGAGGGCTGGATACTTGATACCTGTGACGGCGGGGATCAATAAACGACTGCTAGTACTATGTTGTTTTGCTCTACATCGAGTAATAAATATTGCACGTCTCCCAAGAAGCAGGCTTATTGGCACACACAAGCGCAAGGCAAATCCTCGCAAGCATCCGTTCTGATTTACACGCAACTGTGCACAGTTATTGTTTCCTTAGCTGGTGTTCCCAACGTCATTACAACGGCGGCCTTATCTGCTCGGTCACGCCACTCGACCTCCATCCCGCCCCTGAATCTGCAAGTGTTACAAATGACATTGCTGACAGGTGCGGTGCGAGGGTCAGGCGATCCTTCCTTGATTCGCCGAGGCTCTCCCTGCGAGGTCGAATCAGTGGAGGCTGCGGGGTCAAAAGAATGCTTTAGGGAAGGATAGAGAGAGGGCCAAGGACACGTAGGCACCGGGGGACAAGTTAGAAAAACACGAGGCTCTCTTAAGCATGCAAATTAAAGAATTAAGAGTCGCCTTGCCAGTGAGGGGAGCACACAGTGGTGGTCGAGTGGGCGTCAGGAAACTTGTTATGCCAGCGCCAAGTGGACATTCATTAAGCGGTGACTCATGGCGCTAGTTTGTCTGTCTCGGCCACAAGGGCCCGGCTTGCTGTGGCGCAGCGAGAGGGCGTGACCCTTGCTCCATGATACACCAGTGACCCTTCGCCGATTACTTCTGTCTGTCTTTGTTTACCGCGGGACTTCTAAAACACTTCACGCTTCTTGGGATCTGTGACATGTGGCCACCAATTAGGTAATGCTGTGTTTTATGCAAGATCGTTACGTGAACGACGAATCGAGCCGGACTTGGGAATAAGGTCAGGCGAGGCGGCTCTTACGGTCAGTGCGTCAAAGTTTTATAGTAGGGGGGGGGGGGGCTATTAGCAGCCAATCCCTGGCGACCTTCCCTCAGGACGCTCGTACCTTAGTGGCAACACGAAACTAGATGCTCGCCGTCAGTTGCTCCTCGTGTGGTTTAAGGAGCAGATGAGATGAGGTAACAGGCCTTTTTCTCTGATGATTAAACCAGATCATTTGCAGAGTTTTAAGAAAGTGACTTTTAATTAAAGACCGTTTTTTATACCCGTACCTTATTGCCCTAATCATCAGGCACGCCGAGCGTCTTATCGCTTGCCTGAAGATGGATATTCTGGAAGCCATTCTGTCATTTTAGCAAAACGTTTTCCCACCAAGAGTCGAGTCCTCGTTTAGCGTCTGGGTCTCTCTTGCGATAACATCTTCAGCTCATCTCCATAAGATTGCCTTTGTTGCATCATCGCGTAGGAGATGCTCGACCCGTTATTTCCCTCCCGATCGGTCTCGCGACATTTCAGGCTTCCATAATGTGATTGTTAACTGCTCTAGGAGGAGTTTTGGTACATCTTTTTTTTCTCTCTCTTCTCTCCTCTCCTGTCCCATCCTGCCTTTTATCCCTCTCCTCTCTCTCCGATTCCCAGCCTCTCTTTCTGTTTCCACTTCCTTCATTCACTTTTGCCTTTTTCTCCCTCTCTCTTCTTTGTCTTTACTTCCCTCTTCCATGTATCTCCTGCACTTCTTCCCTCCCTCCCTCCCTTGCTCCCCCTCTCCTTCCCCTTGCTCCCCCTCTCCTTCCCCTTGCTCCCCCTCTCCTTCCCCTTGCTCCCCCTCTCCTTCCCCTCCCTCCCTCCCTCCCTCCTCTTTCTCCTCCCCCCTCCCTCCCTCCCTCCTCTTTCTCCTCCCCCCTCCCTCCCTCCCTCCGATTTCTCCTCCCTCCCTCCCTCCCTCCCTCCCTCCTCTTTCTTCGTGTTGCGCGGCTGGCTGCTGCCGTTCCGAGAGAGGTCTTCTTTATTGCGTAGTCGGTAAATCATGGGCGCTGAAGAGACCGCCTCATGCCGCACAAACGGGGCTTATTGCGTCAAGGCTTCTTCCTTGTCTACTCCCTCTCGGCCAGGCTTTTTAAAGGCTTGCTTGCTTCCTCTACCATCGTCGTCGTCGTTGTCTTTGTCGGCGTTGTGTATTCGTCATCCCTATCTCTGTCATCCCCCCACCCATCTCTATCACCCCTGTCTCCATCATTTCCAGCTCTATGTACACCATCATTATAGACTTTATTTTCATTATATCCTTCACCTCCTCTTTTATTATTTTTCTCGTCTTTCATCACCTCTCTGTGTGTACCATCTCAGCATATCTCTCCATTATCTTTTTATTTTGGCTATGGAAAGCTCTCTTAGAAATAAGTTATTTTGAATTTGAGGTTTATGCGAAGGACCATTTTTTGCAATTTGTGGTGTTAGCATTTTCAAATACAACACTTTCATTACATAAAAGTATTAGTTGTTGGTCGTTTGGACATTCGTTTGTTCTGAACGACCATGCCGCGACTCCTCCGTTTAAAATGGTCACGAAAGGTTAATGGTATTCTCTTTCTCTCTCTCTCTCTCACGCACACACACGCACACGCACACACGCATGTATGTATGTATGTATATATGTATATTATATGAGTGTGTATATATATGTATGTATGTATACATGTATTTATATATGTACATATACACACATATATATATGTATAACATTCACTTATGTACACACATTAAAACGCATGCATACAAACATACTCGACCAGAGTCACAACACTCCTGGTAGAAGACGCTACATTAATATTATCATTGTATACAAGGGTTCTTGGTCCATCAATGGGTCAACTCTTTGCGTTATCGACTGGCGTGTTATCGCAAGTGTTTGTGTTATCTGTGTAACGTGTTATCTCTCGGCCCAGCTGGTGTTCGGAAGCCGTGACGCCGCTAGGTGAAGGGGCTCGGATCGCCGACGGAAGGAGGGCATGTGATGCGCTATCAGCTTATCTGTTCACATGTTTCATTTTATTTTTATTTATTTATTTATTCATTTTACTTATTACCTCTGGGAGGTGACTGGGCCGATGTTATACCATTTAGCACAGGTTAACAGACAACGGTAAAGTCGTAGTTGCATCAGTGATCTTCGGGGGATATGGCGAGAATATCCAACGAAAGTGAGCATGTAAGCTGAATGGCGACTCGTCGAAAGCGTCAGGTAGGGAGGGGCGTGCCATCAGCTGGGGCATCAGCTGTCAGTGTCGTCAGCTGTCTCCTGTCTTTTGATCGTGGAGAGAGTTATGTTTTACGGGAACAGAAAGAAAAGTGAAGGGCGGGGAAAAAAGAGGATGATCTACTGCTTAATGCTATCGTATTGGTTCTATTCTGTTCTTTTTTCTTGTGTCGTGCGTTCGTACGTGTGTCGTTTTAAAGTGTCCATTGGAATGCATCGAATAAGATAGAAATAACAAGGTCATCAAATTAAAATGATTATTGTTCATAGTTGATCCTCCTCCCCCTCCCCTTCCTCCATCCTGAAGCATGATGCCTATTTCTCACCCTCGCTTCCCTTTCCTGTCACTCTTCACTGCCAGCCATAATAGCTCCTAGACGCCGAGTCGGCCGTGCCATTTTTTATTTTATTTTATTTTTTTCTATTTCTTATCGTCTTGATTTATCCTCGCTTCGACTTTCGGTCGCTGGAAATGGTCATTTATCATGTCCCACAGTCTCCTTCCCCTCTTCTCTTCCTCCTCCTCCTACCCTCCCCTCTCCCTCCTTCTCCTCTTTCTCTCCCTTCACCTTCCCCTTCCCTTCCTCCTCCTGTTCCTCCTCCTCCTCCTCCTCCTCCTCCTCCTCCTCTCCTCTCCTCTCCCTCCTCCTCCTCCTCTTTATACCCCGCCCCCCTACCCCCTTCTCCCCTCGGTTCTGTCACCCTGCCTTGCGCTTCTGCAACACCGGTCTCGCTGTCCCGACTTCTCCTCCTCCTCCTCCTCCTCCTCCTCCTCCTCCTCCTCCTCCTCCTCCCCCTCCTCCCCCTCCTCCCCCTCCTCCCCTTCGCCGCCCCTCGGTTATCTCTGGGCCGTACTTAAGTGGAGTTAGGGTTTGCGGATGAAGAGGGCCCTTAGGTGTGGACGGGGACCTAATTGTGTTGATATGGGCGAGAGGGGGGGGGGGAGAGGGGTCATAACAGTTTCGTGAAGCAAGGATAAGAGTGGCTTTCTGGGGTGCTTTGGGTATATGCGATTATGAATGATAATTCATGAAGTGCTTTGTATGGAATGTTCAGACGGTCATGCAGCCTGTAATTCCAAGAGAAAGAAGAAGAAGGAGGAGGAGAGGAGAGGAGAGGAGAGGAGAGGAGAGGAGGGGGAGGAGGAGGAGGAGGAGGAGGTGGAGGAGCTAGAGCCGATAAAGGAGAGTGGGGGGGTTGAGGGGAGTAGGAGGAGGAGTAGGAGTGGGAGTGAGAGTGGGAGTGCGATAAGGAAACCGCAGCAATTCGCGTAATCTGGCAAGTGGGGTTTCCTCTGTGTATCCTTCCAGTTGGAGCGAAGGCCTTATCAGTGCTTCCAGGGGCGCGGCGAGGCGAGCTGGGAGCGCCAAGGAGCCGCCGCTATCTCCCGCGAGGCCCTGCCATGATAATTCGGCGTCGCGCTCAAGTTATAGTGTTGATAACAATGATAACATCCTGTGCGCGCTTTTGTGCAGGGATGGCAGGGGGCGGAGGGGGAGGGGGGCGAGGACTGTTGACGGTGGACAACTACGAAAGGATAAACAGCAAGTGAGAAGAGCAGAAAAGAGGGAAGTGTAAATATGTGTGTGTGTGTGTGTTTGTGTGTCTGTATGTATGTGCATGTATGTATGTATATGTATGTGCATATAATGACACGTACGTGACAAACAAAAAGGAGAAAAAAATGTAGAATCGCTGATATATAAAAGTTGCACGCCAGGAAGATAAACTGTAAAAGACGAGAAAAATCGAGAAAAATCGAGAAAAATTAAGCGTGGGAAAAAGGGCCTGGTCGTTGATGTAACTCTGGTCTCCCTCCCGAAAGTGTAAATTATTTTGACATTTTTGCACGGGTTCGAGGGAAAGCCATGCGCGACAACTGAGCCAATAATGTTTCATGGCGGGAATAACAGAGGGGGAGAAAGGGGTTTGGCGAGGGGAGATAACCAATAATGGAAGCGAGGGTGAGGAGTGACGGGAATTTATGCCTTGGCAGACTGGTGGCAGACAGCGAAGGGAAGAGGGAGGGAGGGAGGGAGGGGGGATGAAGGAGAGAGGGGAGCGGAGGAGATGGAAGAGGAAGGCAGGGCGAAAGAATGGGGAGGGAGAGGGGGGGAGGGAGTGAAAGTAAAGTAAGGATCGAAAAATGTCGAGAAAAGGAATCGAAGCATCAGATGAAATCGCTCGCAACTTTTTTTTCCGTCTGCCAATGTGCCGGTGAGGGATGAGAGAGGAGCAGAGGCGCGGGCGGTGGCAAGAGCGGGAACTCCGCCACCCACCGACATAAAATTGGGTACGGAGAGGGGAAAGGGTTAAATGGACACTAAAAAAAAAGAGTTTGGCGATGGATCGCGAAAGCTTGAGCAGGAACAGCAGCTGGCTGGCCTGTCTGCGTCCCTCGGCACACAAGTCCTGTAGGTGGCTAGCCTACTGCACCTGTACAGTCTTCCCGGAGCCGAGGGAAGGGCACGGGATCCCCCCGGAGCGCCATCTGTCAATGCGAGTGTTGGAGGGGGCGGCGGGGGGGGGGGATATCAAGACTCACGGGCGATTTACTCAAGTAAGTTCCCGCGGCGCTCACTGCCACTCCTGGAGATAGGTCGCTGCTGCGCGAGGCTCTTCTAGAAGGGAAGAAGGGCTTTTCGTGAAGTGTACGGTGGCTCAAGATGCTGCGAACCCGCATTAAGACGCGAAAGAAGGGAATTAGAAAAAGAAAGGAAAAAGGGGAAAAGAAAAAATAAATTATATATCATTGGAAAAACGCTGAAGGTGGATGAGAATTAAATAGGATGAGAAATAGAAGAACGTAAGAGAGAGATGGCGACAAGTCAGAAAAGAGGAGGAAAAGAAAGAATAAAAAAACGGAAGACGGGAGATGGGCGTGCCTGGGGGCTGGGAATGAACGCCAGGCCTTTAAACGAGGGACGAAAGTGAAACAGCTGTTTGCGGCCGAGTCTAAATGAGCTGTCACGATCGTAATTATTCACTGCGAGGGGTTCATCCATCCCGGCGGGGGCCTCCTGACGTGCGGCATCCGTGCGTGCGGGAGTCCATCTGTGCCTGCTTGAGCTCGGTTCCTGTAAATCCGATCAAGCTAATAAAGAAGGGAGGGGGGGGGGGCATGGCAACCGACCAGCTGGTGCAAGAGACCGTGACCGGACTGCTGTCACTCGTGCGCAACCCGTAACGCACGCAAACTGCTAGCGTGGTTGGAGGGGCTTCGGAGCTTCGTAGTGTACCTGCGCTCGAGCGGCTTCGGAAAGGAAAGTTATTCGCACAAACAATTTGCAGGAGAGTTAGTGCAGGCTATTCGGAGACTCTAGTTTTCCTTTGTTTTTTTTTTAGGCTGTTCTATCTCCCTCCTTTCTTCTCCCTTCTCCACTTTTCGTCGCAGATTCTCTCTCCTCCTGTTTACCCCTCACCTTTTCTCCATGCCCCTTTCTTCCTCCCCTGTCGTGGATACGTGCATGTTCATGTGTGTACGTGTGTGTAAATGTTTGCCTGTTGTGTTTATACAATTGTAATTGTATCTGGTTGTAGGGGGGTAGCCGGCTGTATTGGGGGTGGGGTGGGGGGGGGATTCTTGAAGATGGTACGACGCTTACAAATGACTTATTCTGCTTGCTAATGAGTTTTTGGCCTCCCTCGCTCTCTATCTTTGGGGGGATGGGGGGAGGGGGTAGGCTGCCCCGACTGGCGGCGAGGTACACGGGTGGAACAGCGAGTCGTTATGAGCATTGTTTTATTTCAGTTTGATTTAATTCGGAATGACTTATGAGTCTGATTAGCTATTTTTTGTGATTGTTAAATGTGATGTCGGTCATATGGGTGCAATAGTAATTAGTATCACATACCAGAAATATTTCCATAAATGCATGTGCTTGCATGTAGGAACATTACCTCCGGCAAAGCGCATTGTGTCTCACCCACCGTTCCCCTTCCCTTCTCCCCTCGATTACCCCTCTTGGAAAAGATCAAAGGGCCGTTGTTTTACCAGAAGTCGGGGTTATGGGCCGTTAACATAGCTTTGTATTATAACGCAGCCTCTTTAAAGTCTTATAGTCGACTAATGGTTGTCATTTTCCCCCGCAGGTACGTGTTTTTGGTCTGCTACATTGGAGCCATACAGACGCCGTTTCCGACACGTAAGTAACTTGATAATAGTGTGTGCGTGTTTGTGCGTGTGTGGCGGTGTGTCTGTGCGCGCACGCGTGCTTGGACATGTGCGTGTTTTTAATTTACGTGGACACGGTTTTTAACGACATCGGGGGTCAACTCGCCATTCTTATGTGACTTGTCAACTTGTTGATGATGCAGACTTTTTTCTACATCTTTTCAATGCCACTTGTTGCTTCATGTAATTACATTTGACGGTGAGGAGACAGGCGATGTGCACGAGCCGATCGTGCTTCTGATTCTGAGGTGGTGATCGCGCGGCTGACCAGACCCTGATGAGTGTCCCGCTGCAACTTGCTTAATTCCCATCCCAAATGTTCAAATACGATTACTTGACTGAAATTCTGCTTCCGACTTTTAGTGTTAAGCTATATAGAGAGATTTCCAAGCACAGCGTAATTGAAAACTCATCGACGGGCCGCAGGGGGAGGGGGGGGGGGTCGTGTGAACGCGTCGATGCCTCAGCGTGGTTGAGAACAGGCCGGGCCGTGGGACGGACTCCTTGACAGCGAGGGCGTCCGATGAAGGTTTCCAGGCGTGGCTGTGAAATGTGAGTTTACGAACATAAATGTGTTAGTCATGGCGAGGGTTCGTCATCATGCACGATCATGGTGCTTAGAACGTGTTGGAATTGACTAATAATATTTCGGTTACCTGCCTTATAGCCCCCTTTTCAGTGGAATCGCGGAGTGCTTTGTAAAAGCCTTTGTCCGACACCCGGAAGCCAAATAGAAATCTCGTTATTTTGACACATTTGAATTTTGTTTGTTTACCTTGTACGCACACACAAATCATCAGGAACCATAAAAATGCGAAAGGAAATAAATGTGCGAAGTTGTCATTAGTCCGAGGCTGATATCTTCGATTTGATAAAAGAGGATCGAAATGCGGGCTGCGTGCTCTCGAATCTAGCGTAGCCATTTCGAGTAAAGGGCACGACTGTATAGCTTCGGCGGGAAACGAAAGGGGGACCAGAGGAGCAGAAAAGGAAGAGAGCCGCTGAGTACACCAACAAAGACTTTTCGCCATTAGGAAGAGATGAGCTCAGACGCTTAGGCCTTCCGTGTCGGAATGGCCGGCGGCGGCGGCGGCGGCAGTTGTCGCCATACCAGCAAATGGGCGTTGACACTCCGTCAGCAGCCTCGTCTCCACCGCTTAGCGACGTCGTTACCGCCGGGGAACGACCTCGACGTGACTCAAACGGACCACTGCTCTCGACAGGGGCAGGCTCGGCAGGGGAGGGGGGGGGGGGGAGAGGGTGCTGCTGAAATGAGCGACAGATTCCTGAAGGCCAAACAAATGTCGCATTTGGTGTGTGTTTCGCACGGGGGGGGGGGGGGGGGGGGGGGGGGGGGGGGGGGGGGGGGGGGGGGGGGGGGGGGGGGGGGGGGGGGGGGGGGGGGGGGGGGGCCTGTTGAACACGTGTCGGGGAGGATTCGTGCGGCGGTAATGGGGCGTTATACTCGAGCTCCGGGAACCCATGAAAAATAATTTTCTTTTTTTTCCTTTTATATATTCTTTCTCTTATTTGAAGATGATATATTCGTACATTACTTTACAAAAAGAAATTTCACATCGTGTTTAGGTTAATGTGCCTTGTGGTACTTCGTTTTAGCTAAGGGAGTTGTAGAAGGCAGCTCAGTGAGAGTTGTGGCTCCCCCCTTCCCCCCTCCCCCCACCACTTCAACCGATAGACAGAAAAAAATAAATCGCTGAAGAAACAAGAGGCAGTTCTTCTTCCCTCGCGGAACCCCATCACACCACCTCACCTTAACGACGGGAGAGAATTCCTCATACTTGGAAAAACTAATGCAGCCAGACATACTAGCTCCTGCCCCGGCGCTAGTTTCAGAACCAGCGTCAGTGCTAGCTTCGGTAGCGGTGTCAGCACCAGCCGCAAAACCGGCCTCAGTATCTGCTTCAACATCAGCACTCATTGCAGTACCGGACTCAGCACTCGCTTCGGCGCGTGCTTCAGTATCATCGTCAGCAGTTTCACAGCCAGCACCAGCCCCTACTCCACAGGAAAGTAGGACCTGCTGCAAATGTTACTACAGAAGTATTTTTCGCACTACTCACTTAGTGGTCCGAATTTAGTTTTTTACGTCACCCTCATTTTACGTGTTTGTGTGACCTGGTTGTGCTTCACAGGTGTGGGTACAAATGCTGGCGCAGGTGTTTGTGTAGACAGGTCGTTGGGAACCACCGCTGTGTCCCAAAGGGGGGAAATGAGGTCAGTGGAACTGTTGGTCATGCAAGACCTTCTTCTCCGCCAGCTGGTGATCTGCGGTGCCGACAGTTCACGCGCAATGGAGTGAGAATATCCGGCCAGTGTGGCAGGCGTGCGGGTTGCGCGTACGGGTCTTGACTTCATTTTAACTCTTTTTGTTCTGCTTCTTCTGTTTAGGTTTGACATGTTTCATTCGCTTTTGTGTGTTTCTGTATATGTATACATCTGCACACATTTCCTGTGAGATTTGTGTGAGATTATATGAAATGTATTTGTTGTCCATACAAATATCCACTTTCATTGTGGGGTTTACTTCTCCGTTTGCTTCTTAGTTTGTTTCGTGTGTGCCTATGGCCATGTGAGTGCGCTCAAGTGGCTCCTCTTGTGCGAATCCTTAGCAGGAAGGTCAACCTTATTAGTCTCACGGCCAGAGTCAAGGGTTAGAAAAGCAGCGAAGTTTCAAGGTCAGACGGTCCGTGTTAGATGTATGGTTGACGTATGGTTATTTCACTAAATATACCACTCGGTGTCGTTTTTGCTTTTATGTAGGATATGTGTTTGAATGAATAGAGGTCAAATAGATGTGATAAACAGTGGGAGTAAGGGTAGAGGGGGCAGGAAGTATCGTCCACTTAGCTTTCACTACAAGAATCACTCCCTGTTTATATATCGTTAACCTTCCTCCGCCTTCGCCAGTTTACAAGCTATAGATCTTTCTTATTTTTCCCCCCACATTTAAATTTCAATTTTCGTTTTCCAGCTCTCTTCTCCATCTCTTTATTCCTCTAATATTCTTCATTCGTGAATCGTAAATGAGATGATGTGCTATCATGTTTGTCAATGAGGAGGCAATTAGTATAGATGTTTGCAATGGAGGGGTTGGACTGGAAGCCTTGTCAAATGTTACTGGGGTCTGCAACACTCGCTTTGTTTGCCTTCCCTTACATTTGTTACCGTTGGCTGCTGTTTTTGGGTTTGCTCGAAAACGAAAGAAACCTATATGTGCAAGCATGGCTTCTAAAGGATTTTTTTTCCTCTCCCCTTTATCGTTGGTCCAGGAGTGTTTTATTTGCTCGTCTGCTTGAACCCCGTTTCACACTCGCTTTCTCCTCTCTCCCTTTCTCCTCTCTCCCTTTGTATTCGTCTGCGCTGAGCGTCTACCTGTAGCATCCGACCCTTAGCTGCACCCACTCTTGCCCCCATTACGGTACTGAGCGTCAAGTACTTGTTCCCAGACGCTCTTGTGGCACTAGAGGGCCCACGGACTCCAAGCACCTGCCACTCGTGTCCGGGGCCAGGATAAACCGTGGTTGGTGCTGCCGGCTTCCCCCCTTCCTTCCGTCTTTCGTTTCTTCCTTTTCTTCCTCTTCTCTTTATTCTTCCTTTCTGTACCACTCTCTCTCTTCGCCCTTCCCTCCTCTCACCTCTGTTCCGCCTTGACTTTGCTCTCTCCTTCGTCCCGCCTGTCTTACAGTCTCGTTTTATTCTTTCACGTTTGCCACCATGTCAGAATTTATGTATAATGACCTGGAACTGTATGCTTGTCTGTCTCTACAGTTACCTCTATAGTTATACGCAGTCGCATGGGAATATGCAGTCATTAATTAAGAGCTAAAATCCAGCACATAACTGGAGTGTGATCGATGCATTTGAATTGGTCAGAGATCACGGCAGGCGGGGAAGGCAGGGCGCCATTCGTGGTCTGGTTTGGAATTAATGTACAATGTATTTTCAGCATAACATAATTTGATTAGTTTATTTCATCTCATACAGGTTATGCTGCAGAAAAATGTGTCAAGATTAAATAATTTAAAAAATAATGCGAAAGAAACCTGGGCCTTGCTGCACATATAGTATGGCTCTATCGTCCCTCACATCACTTCCCTTTCCTTTACTCTCTCCCTGCCCCTCCCTTCCTCGTACTCTTCCCCCTTCCGTGCCATCTCCATTCCTCCCACATTCCTCCCTTTCTCTCCCCCTCCTCTCTTTCTTTCCCCCTCCCTTTCTTTCTCCCCCTCCTCCCTTTCTCTTCCCCCCCTCCCTTTGTCTTCCTCTCATCCCTTTCTCTTCCCCTCATCCCTTTCTCTTCCCCTCCTCCCTTTCTCTTCATCTCCTCCCTTTCTCTTCATCTCCTCCCTTTCTCTTCATCTCCTCCCTTTCTCTTCCCCTTCTCCCTTTCTATTCTCCTCCTCTCATCATCCCCTCCTTCCCATCCCCCCCTTCCTCTCCTCTCCCCTTCCTCAGATCCTCTCCTTCTTCCTCAGATCCTCTCCTTCCTCAGATCCTCTCCTTCTTCCTCAGATCCTCTCCTTCTTCCTCAGATCCTCTCCTTCTTCTCTCATCCTGCCCTTCTTCTCTCATCCTCCTCTTCTTCCTCCTCTTCTTCCATTTTCTTCCTCTCACTCTCCCTCCTTCCTTTATCTCTCCACCCCGCTGCTTCCGCCTGGCCTGTTGTGCCCTGCTCTTTGGCATCTCAGCTGGCCAGCCCCTTCGGCCAGCCCCCTTCGGCCAGCCCCTTCGGCGGATCTCTTGGCCGGCGAGCGCTCTGTCGGCAGGTGTGACAGCCACTTGCGGCTCGCGGGGTTCGTTGTGTAGTTGTTTGTCAAGCCTTTGTTGTTGTCCTGATGTTGGGTCGCGGCGGTGAAGGGCTGTTGGTCCAGCCTCTTTGTTTCGTGTTTGTTTCTCGAGGCTGCTTTACTTGTTTTGGCCGGTTTTGTAGTTAGGATTTCGGTCGTCCCTCTGTTCATTGTGGGTACACCTTCATACGAGATATTTATATGTGCGTTTCTGGAAAAAAACGACTGTTGTTATCTGTGAATGCAATGCATGGCGCTGACAACCTTGCGGGTAGTTCCGCTAGAGGGCACATGAGTCTTCCTGTGGCAGTGAACTCGCCCTCGGCGGGTTGGGCGGACACCCTGGCGTCACCACTCTCACCTCTACGCCTGAGTCATAGTTGCGTGTCTGCCCGTCTGAACAGAGACGCCCCGATGGCCGGCCCACGTGCGTGCCTGTGGCGTGCGTGCGTGCGTGCATGCGGGCCTGCGTGCGTGCTCGTGGTGGCACATCCCTGGGGCATGCATCCCTTTGCTACCTCGTCCCGCTGCCTCGGACCTCGAACCAATTCCTCGTTGCCTTATTTTCAGTCTTTTAACTCTCGTTCGTTTTCTTTATGCTGATGATAATAACACGTCGGGCATGTCGTGCTCATGTAATTAATGTGGCGCTGGCGAATATCCATGGCGCTTGCGTGTCGGCAACACTGTCTGCTTTATTAGTTTTAGGTTGGGAGAGGGAGGCCGCCCGGTGAGCGTGTGGGGAGAGGGGGGGGGAGGGGGGAGAGGTAAGTTAGGTTCCTTGTTGGTGCCGGGGGGGGGGGGGCGCTTGCGAATTGGAGTCTGTCTGCTTGGAGTTGACAGTGAGCATTGCACAGCGGACCCTTTCTCGGAACTGAGAATGATCGCGCGTTGGGTCGGAGCCTTCTGTGCGGCGGTGACAGGCATTTGGGGAATCTTGGGGATTTTTTTATATTAGTTTTTATTTTATTATTATTTTATTATTATGATTTTTTTTATTTATTTATTTTTTTTTTTTTGGGGGGGGGGGACTTCCAAGTGGCGTCTCTCAGTTATTCTCCCTCATGCTTACTCTATTTTTCCTTCACCTCTTAGGGGGAGGGGGGCTCTGGGGCTCGGCTTGCCTTATTTGCTGCTTCTTTCTCCATCCCCGCTTTTTTTTTCTTCCTATATTATCGAGACACCTTCGCGGACATTGTACATTCCTGTGCAAATCTAGCCTTTCTAGTGAATTGTCTGCACATATAACTGCCGAGAGAGAGAGAGAGAGATGGGGGGAGAGACAGAGGCCGAGAGAGAGAGAGATGGGGGGGAGAGACGGAGGCAGAGAAAGAGAGAGAGAGATGGGGGGGGGGGCAGACTGAGAGAGACAGACAGACAGACGGACATAGGAGGAGAGAGAGAGAGATATGGGAGGAGAGAAAGAGAGAGAGAGAGAGAGAGAGAGAGAGAGAGAGAGAGAGAGAGAGAGAGAGAGAGAGAGAGAGAGAGAGAGATGGGGGGGGGGGGGGAGAGAGAAAGGCAGAGGGAGAGAGAGACCGACAGAAAAGAGAAGAGAGCACCTCCCTAAGTGTCACCGATCTCAAGCCTTTGTTCAAGTACAATCCAGGATGAGAATGGCGCAAGGGTGTTCCCTGGGCGTGCGAGAGTGCATCGTGCATCGTTTGGGCAAGTGTGGGCGGGGTGTGGGTGTAGGACCAGCGAGAGGGTCGTGGTTACAGGTGGTTATAGCGGCCAGCCCGTCACTTTACACCATCAGCTCGGTCTGCATACTGGACGTATTTGGAAGTGGGCGGGGCGGCGCTACGCCCCTACCTGTCCTGGCTTGGAGGCGAGAGGCACGGCTTAGGGAACGGAGAGATGTAGGGGCAGAGATTGAGGCAGGGGAAGGGGAAGGGGAAGGGGAGAGGGGAAAAGGGGATGTAGACAGAGCACGCGGAACATCAGCCTAAGAAGGAAGGGGTGCGCGGTAAATGGGTAGGTGAAGGATTAGGAGGTGAAGTAGGGGAAGGGGAAAAGGAAAGGAGGGGAAGAGGAAAGGGACGGTGGAGGAAGGAGCAGGTGACAGAACAACTTCCGATTCTATCATTTTTTTTCTTTTGATTCCTCTTCTCTGTTTTCCTCGTCTTGCCACTTCCATATCTCTCTTCTTTGGTTTCATCCGCGTGTGCCTTTTATTTCTCCTTGTCCTTGTTTCTCCCTCTTTATCTTAACACCTTCTTCTGTAGCTTATTTCCTTGTCTTTTTATTCTTCCTACACATGTTGCTGCCGTCTTCCCTTTTTCTTGCGTTATCTTAACTGGTCTTGCTATTTTACTGTTATTATTATCGTCTCAGTTATTTGTGTTGCTATCACTGGTGTTACTGTGAAGTCCACGATTGGGCCTCCCTGTGCCTCCCGCCTTCCCCTCTCGCTGGCTGTTTCCGCCATCGCGCCCCCCTTCTGTCTCCTCCTGCTCACCTCCTGTTCTCCTCCTGTTCTCCTCCTGTTCTCCTCCTGTTCTCCTCCTGTTTTCCAGCTCTCCTCCTGCTCTCCTCCTGCTCTCCTCCTCTCCTCTTGTTCTCCTCGGCGCTTGCCTCACGTTTGAGGCGACCGACCCGCCACTGGATTGGAAGGAGGCGGCCTGCGGATTGATAAGGATATTAATTGGCACTTTTATTTACCTCTCTACCTGTCCACCTTTCCGCACCCCCCCCCCTCTGTCTCTGTAGTGATCCCCGGCACAGCAAGGAAAGGGGAGAGGACTGGAGATGGAAATGACGGCCTTAATTAGTAATTAAGGCAATTTCACTGCCATCACGGGATGTGCGTAAGGTGGTGGTTGTTGTTGTTGTTGTTGTTGTTGAAAAACGGAAAGATGAATAATAACTAACATAACTAAGGTACGAAGGGCGGCACGGACTAACGTCTATTTGTGGCTATTACGTCACTCATGATTTATGTGGAAAAACACTCTACTGCTCTCACTCCCCCTCTCCCTCTCTCTCCCTCTCTCTCCCCCTCTCTCCCCCTCTCTCCCTCTCTCTCTCTCTCTCTCTCTCTCCCTCTCTCCCTCTCTCCCTCCTCCCCCCCCCTCTCTCCCTCCTCCCCCCCCCCCTCTCTCTCTATCTATCTATCTATCTCTCTTCCTCTCCCCTTCTCTCCCTCTCCCGCCGGGGGGGAAGAGCTTCCTCTCCCCCTCTCTCCCTCCCTCTCTCTCTCTCCCTCTCCCTCTCTCTCTCTCCCTCCCTCCCTCTCCCTCTCCCTCTCCCTCTCCCTCTCCCTCTCCCTCCCTCCCTCCCTCCCCTTCTCCCTTCCTCTATCTCTGTTTCTCTCTCATCTCTTCGAGCGTCTGCTAAAGTAATTTGAATGTGGCAGGTGAGCGCGGCCTAAGAGATTGTGCTGCCTGATAAACGTGGAGTGGAAAGCTAAGGTTTGGTTATGCATATCAATTCCTTCGTTTACCAAGAGCCCCCTTATGCGACGCGGATCACTTCGGCGCGGTCTGCCTCTTTCCTCCGGAGGCTCCGTCTTCCACCAACTTCCGGTTTTGCGCTTCCCTTCCTTCAAATGTTCTTAGTGCCACTTTCTTTTGCCTCTTCTCGCTCGCTCTCTCTCCTCTCTCCTCTCTGCCTTTTCCCACTATCTATTTCGTCTGTCCCTTTTTTTGTCCAGTAGAGGCGAAGAAACATCTCTCTGGTCTATTTTCTGTGCTTTGTTTTATTTAGAAATTGTGTTTGCTTCCGGTGTAATCGCTGTATATAAATGAGAACGTCGACCGAGATGTGGTTAAGGGCCAGAACAGTTGCCACTCTTGAGTCTGGAGATGTGGCTGTGCGTTCCGCGGTCGTGGTAGATGGGTAGATAGGAGGAGGGAAAGAGAGAGGACGAGGCTGAGGACGGAGGAGAAGAGAGGAGAGGGGAAGAAGACGACAGAAGAGGTGAGGGAAAGAGAGATTGATGGGTATAGACAGAGAGAAATGGAGAGAAAGGGGGACGGAGAGGGAGAGGGAGAGGGAGAGGGAAAGGGCAAGGGCGAAAGAGAAAAAGAAAAAAGGAGAGGAAGAGACAGATGCCCAATGCCATTGTATTGATTATTACGAGCAGAGCCATTAAGTTATCTGGGACAAGTGTGCTTGCTGGTCGTTGATCGCTTCGAGGAGAGGAAAATTCGAGGGGACTCGAGGTCGTGTGTCGCGCGGCCCAAGCCTCTGGAAATGCGAGAGGCTACGGGCGTATCCAGCTCCCGCTTGCAGGGCGGGGGTGGAGGGCCGATTTGAGAGAGAAGCGAGGGAGGGAACGAACGGACGAGGGACAAAGAGGGATGTAGAGGAGGAGGAAGGGAGAAAGGGAAACGTCGGTAGATAAGGAGGGACCTGGAAGTATAAAGAAAAGAGAGAGAGAGAGAGAGAGAGAGAGAGAGAGAGAGAGAGAGAGAGAGAGAGAGAGAGAGAGAGAGAGAGAGAGAGAGAGAGAGAGAGAGAGCAGAGATGCGAGAAGAGAGATAGAAGATGAGAGTTTGAGGGAGAGAGAGAGAGAGAGAGAGAGAGAGAGAGAGAGAGAGAGAGAGAGAGAGAGAGAGGTGATAAAGAAAAAGTAATTCCGGTGAAAGTGAACTGGGACCTTTAGATGGGGATGACGTGCCGCATTGAATCATGACACAGATGTTACATGACACTGTCATCGCAGGTGAACCAACACATGCGATTCCTATTTCAGGAGGAAATTGTACTAAAGAGTATTTTGTGGAAATATGATTTATCTTTTAAAATATATTTTTCTCGTGAAAGTAAGACAAAGGAAAGGAAAAAAATAAACCTTGAATGCTCGCTTAGAAAGCTCCATAAATCCTCGGCTTGAGATAAATTATACAGTTATGTAAATCTCGTGGCATTGCAGGGTGAGCAGAGGGAACGGACACACGCGCGCAGTTAGGGAACAGAAGAGGAAGAGGAAGGGAAAGGGAGGGAAAGGGAAGGAAAGAGGAAGGGAAAGGGAGGGAAAGAAGAAGAGGAAGGGAAATGGAAGGGAAAGGGAGGGAAAGAGGAAGGGAAATGGAGGGAAAGAGGAAGGGAAATGGAGGGAAAGAGGAAGGGAAAGGGAGGGAAAGAAGAAGAGGAAGGGAAATGGAGGGAAAGAAGAAGAGGAAGGGAAATGGAGGGAAAGAAGAAGAGGAAGGGAAATGGAGGGAAAGAAGAAGAGGAAGGGAAATGGAGGGAAAGAGGAAGGGAAATGGAGGGAAAGAGGAAGGGAAATGGAGAGAAAGAGGAAGGGAAAGGGAGGGAAAGAGGAAGGGAAAGGGAGGGAACGAGGAAGGAAAAGGGAGGGAACGAGGAAGGGAAAGGGAGGGAACGAGGAAGGGAAAGGGAGGGAACGAGGAAGGGAAAGGGGGGAAAGAGGAAGGGAAAGGGGGGGAAAGAGGAAGGGAAAGGGAGGGAAAGAGGAAGGGAAAGGGAGGGAAAGAAGAAGAGGAAGAGGGACAGAAGGAAAGACGAAGAGGGACAGAGAGAAAGTGGTAGAGGGAGGAAGAAAAAACAGAGGGAGGGAAACGGAGAGAGAGAGAGAGAGAAATCAAGAAAAGGAGGTAGAAACAGACACAGATAGGGGAGGAGAGTAGCGACTTTTTGACCAAGTTTATCGAGACGAGCGGCTACGGGAGAGACAGGGAGAGACTTTTGACTTTGACGAGTTTACTGAGACAAGTGATTACATACATCTCAAAAGGATAAGGTAAGAGAGAGACGCAGGGACAGAGGCGAGTCCCTTCATGGGCTTGTTGTTGTTGCGAATCACACCGAATTCCCCATTCATTCAACTGCGGTTATGCGGTCGTGATAGCAGCACGGACGACGGGCTGATAGTAATTGTGCTGGAGAGGGATGCTGTGTGCGGGGCGGGATGGAGGACAATGGAAGGTTGGCTGGATGGTTATCAAAGGTAACACAATACCCACATTAAGAAGGGATAACCCCAGTCTTCCTGCACACCGCTTGCGCCTCCTTCTCCCTTCTCCCTCTCTCTCTCTCTCTCTCTCTCTCTCTCTCTCTCTCTCTCTCTCTCTCTCTCTCTCTCTCTCTCTCTCTCTCTCTCTCTCTCTCTCTCTCTCTCTCTCTCTCTCCCCGTCTCCCTCTCCCTCTCTTTCTCCTTACTTCTTACTCCTACTCCCATTACCACTCCCACTCCCTTTCCGCCATAGGGGAGAAAGAGGGAAGTGTGAGAGAGTGGGAAAGTTTTTTGTTTCATAGTCAACACCCTTTTTATGTTTTATTATATTCTCATTGCAATCACAATTATTAATTGATTTCAGCAGGCTACAGCTGTATAATGTTGAAGCAGATTATTTTGTATTGTGAACCCAAACTTGATACGTATGGAGGGAATTTCTCATGGGCTTCCCTTTTTGTCAGTCTCGGTTGTGCTTCGACCCCCCGTCAGGCCATCAGCCACTCGACCCCCCCCCCCCCTCCCTGCGCCCCTGTACCCTCAACCACCCATTCCCACACCCGCTCCCATTCCCGCCCTCACTGCCGCTCTCCCTCCTCCTCTCCCTCCCGCTCTCCCTTCTCCTTCCCCTCCCCTTCTCCCTTCCCCAACCCCCCTCCCCCAATACCACCCCCATTGTACTCCCTCATATATTTACATTCATCTACACGCGCGTTTGAGTGGTCCTTGTCTACCTTTTATCCATCACGGTGTCCAGTGGCTCTCTTACCCCTCCCCTCCCCCCTCCCCCTCCCCCTCCCCAGTGTGTTCAGTCTTGGTCAGCGTCAGACAGCCTTGTGTTCTTCCTGTACATCTCCTCTATTGGCGTCGATTCTCTTCTTGTCATGTATTATTTTTTCTTATATTCATTTTCATTTGTCGGCCTTTCGTTGCGGAATCACATAGATTATTGCTATGATGCTTTGGAGTGCGATTTATTTTAGATAGTTTATACGTATTGTCGTTCTTAATGTTAGTATTATTAATGATAGTTACATTGGTTGTTATCAACGTCATAGTTATCATTACTGCTTTATCATCGTCATAGTTATCATTACTGCTGTACTGATAGACTCGCTCGCGTTTCCCTTTAGCCGCATGAAAAGAACGAATATCTAAGCTTATGATTCGCTCGACACTGCGATGTCCTCCGGCGACGCTTATTTCGGCCAGTTTATGACGCTGGAGGAGGTATATGAGATTCCAATGGGCGCGAGTGACGGTCGTGCTGGATAGATACCACTGGTGAGGGACATGAGGCTGGCTGGTAGTATGAGGGGCGCGGTGAGGGTGAGAGGCTGGGTGTTGAGATTGGGGTGGTGTGGTTGTTTGGTATTTTGTTTCTACATTTTTGAGTACTGAGATGACTGCTTATTATCTTTCTTTGTTTCTCTAGGTCACGCTGATAGAAGTTATCTTCGTGTTAAAGCCAAGATTTGATTAGATTAAGGTAAAAGTAGTCTTGTAACTCTGTAGGCACACCTCGTGGCTTGTTCGTTTTGGCTTGGGGGCGGGGGTGCTATCAATTAGAACTGTAAGACCAAGCCAGCGTGTGGAGATCTAGGGATAGTATGGAGGATAATTATTTCAGAACTGGGTGTTCTCGTCGCACCGAGGATGCTGTGGACCTTTATATATGAGGATATCTTTTCTTTTTTTGTGTGCAAGTGTATTTTTGGTTACTCGGTTCCCGCTTATTCTCTCACATGGCGGAAATATTTTTTTTTATAGCCAAGGTACGAATTCGACTGGGTTTATAGGAGAAGCCGTCGCTTTCCTCTTGTTTGGCAGACTGTCGTAGTTAGTAAATGCCCTTTTTTATCTCTCTCGGTCACTCCTTTGCAAGAGGATAAACCGATATTTGCAACTGTTCATAGGGTTGCGAGTAAAGACGAGTGTCCCAGCGCCAAACGAGGCAGAGCCGTGACCCCCTTGCAGCCTCTTGATCGTGTATTCGCCGGACGACCTCATCCACAGGGCGCCACTTAGATGCAATTAGTTGTCATAACAAGTCGTTGGTATGAATGCTGAGTGCGAGATTCAAGATATCCAGGGGCCTTTGTTCGGGAGCGAGGGATGTCTTCTAGAACGACCTCGTCTTAATTATGCTAGTGCCAGGGGATTACTACTTGGGGGTGGGGGATGGGGGATGGGGGGATGCGAGAGTCCTGACGCTTCGCAAGTTCTGTGCGAAATTAATGTCGCTTGCTGAGGAATGATGCGTTATCTGGGGTGCAAGGCTCGTGCTGTGAGTAGGTGATGTATAGCTGCATGTTTGAGTAACGTCTTATAGCATGAAATATACATTGGGTTTAAAGCCAGTAGCGAAATGAGTCACGTGATGAATGTCATAAGTGCATGAAATAGCGCATAGGATAAATGCTGAAACAGTCAAATGAGAGAGGTTACAGGAAAGAGATTTGTGCGTAATACCTGGATCAAACTCCACTTCGTCTTCATACAAGATGGGCGAGAATATTAACAGGGAATTTTGTTAATAACACCGTAACATTTGTAAGACATCGTGATCTTCCGGATTTCCGTCAGTCACAGAAGCAGCCTCATGATGTTGATATTAATATTCGCGATTCAAAATGTAGCGCAAACAGATAATACATACCAAGTGTACCTTACTACATTAGACATATAAGTGCTTACGAAAAGGAAGCGTTGCGAAATAATTTATTTATCATCAAAAAGTCTTTGACCCCGGTGCTCTTATCCCTCGTCGCTCACGACACGCCCACATGATTCAACCAAAGATGGTCGTCTTTAGTTTTGTTCAGTAGGTGCCTCGCTTGGCAGAGGTCCCACCCCTACCGTTGACTCATCCACTCATCCAGTTCCCAGTGATTACAGACAATGCGTAGCTTATCACATATCCTACATGTATTCTATAGGCTATGATCCACGCCCCACCCTGGAAGAGCACGCTTAGCAAGAGGTATTCCTGCTAACTTTGACCGGTCCGGAAAGAAGCGCTCCCAGTGTAGGCGTCCCCGAGATATGTGCGACGCCTCGAAGGATACGCGAGTTCCCCCTGAGTGGCTGTGGGAACGCTGAGTCAGGCAGCGTCTGGGAGGGAGGGAGGAACGCCCCACTCTCGTTTTCTCTTGGGCCGACTCCCACTGGCTGGAATTCGCTTGGCTTACTTTTCCTTTCTTTGCCGTGTAGTTGTTCCGGGTCACGGGCCGAACCTCTGGCTGTGGAATGTTATAAAGTCAGTTTTTTTAATTTTTTTCTATTTTTTGTAACAGCAGTGTCGGTCATTTTCGTGGGGGTGGTGCTGGGGGGGGGGTCAAGGAGCGGCGATAAACCAAATCTGAAGCACCGACGAGACACCTAAGGAGGAGAGAGGACGCAGGAAGGGGTGTGCTTTCCCTTTACAGCTCCTCTTGCTTCTCCTTTTCTTTCTTATTCTTCTCCTCCTTCTTCACCTTCTCCTTCGTATTCTTCTCCTCCTTCTTCACCTTCTCCTTCGTATTCTTCTCCTCCTTCTTCACCTCCTCCTTCTTATTCTTCTCCTCCTTCTTCACCTCCTCCTCCTCCTCCTCCTCCTCCTCCTCCTCCTCCCTCTTCTCCTCCTCTTACTCATTCTCCTCCTCATGCTCCTCCTCCTTCCACCTCTTTCTCCTCCTCCCTCCCTCCCTCCCTCAATGTGCGGAATCCTAAGCGTGGGCTCGCTCTGCCCTTACGTGACGTGGGTTCGCCTCCCGGCAGCGCTAATTGTCCTCGTCCAGTTTGTGGGTTTCGACTTTCAATGAAGGGAGAAGTTAAAGCCTCTTGCAAGAGGGCGCAGCGGTGCTTGGCTTCCCCTGGTCTCCGGGCTTACTGCTGATTGTGTTAATCAAGTGCAGATGCCTACTAACTGACCTTGTATATGTGTGGATACATATGTGTATGTGTGTATGTGTATGTGCGTGTAGGAGTGGGCGGGATTATATCTATTTTAATGCGCGCACCTGTTGATAACCAAGGTATGAGTACCTTGTTGGCGACGGATATATTTTGAGCGCTATGACTCGTGCAGTGCAAGTCGCGAGCCGTTTCCGTGCAACGGGGCGGGGAATGGTGCGAAGTGCGCAGGTCTGGGTCGTTTGCCGTGGGCGCCAGTCGAAGGTACTCCGCCCAGAGCCGAGGTGGCACCTTCTCTTAGTGTGACCTCGCCCGCCACCCACGGCTTGCTTGAATGCTGCACACTGACAGGTGGTGGAGGGCTTCGTTGCACTTGTGTCCGTGGGCACGGAGTGAGGATGCAGCTCTTCTGCCCGTGAGGCCCGTATCACGAACAGCGAGTGAAGGAGTCTCTTATGCATGATGCTGGCAGATGCGTGTGTTCCCGACGAAAACGCCCATGTGCTTGCATTCTTCTGAGCGCTGTTGTGTGTTTGTCTTCATTCCGTAATGTGTAAGGAGTTGTTTTTACTGCTATTTTTTAGCGTAAGACTACGCATGTTAAAAGCTCACCCACGATCTATTTCTGGCGTGCGGCCTGGGTCTCGTGAGGAAGAAGAGGTAATTAAGTCCCGTCGTGTTTACGTTCGGTTGTGTAGGCTTCCGGCGGGAGAGAGAGTCTGCTCCGCGTTTGGCGGTGACGTGTTATGTAAAGTAGCAGCAGCGCGGCCTTACCAGCTGCCGTGACGTGACGTGACATGACAGCATAGGGTCACGTGCACGTGTTAGATGGAGTCGTTTCATGTTACCTTGAAGAGGGTTCTAGCCTCTATATGACGCATTGTATGGCTTACTTTTGCCCTTTATTATTAATGGTTCTGGCGTGTGATTTGCATTTGATTAGCGAAATGTACTCTCTGCTGCTGACCAAACTAATGCGTAGCAGATTCTTTTTGTCTAAGCCTTCCACTAACGTGTTTTTTGTTTTTCTTTTGAACAGATCGCCCGCGAGATCGAGGTCCATCGGCACCTGCGCCACCGGCACGTCGTCCGCTTTCATCACTACTTCGAGGACGATGCAAACGTGTACATCATCCTGGAGAATTGCGCTCGGAGGGTGAGTGTCATACTCTGGGAAGAGCCTGTAAACGGCCAAGTCTCGCCCTGCATCCATAGACTGCATGTCGTTTAGTGTGATGTTGTTCTTGTCCTTTCACACCCTCGCCGTTCCCATTTTTCGTTTCCATTAATGACTTCTCTGTGCGTTCCTCTCTGCTTTCCTTCCATTGGCCACCGCGCCTCTTCCTCTTAAATAACACCAAGGATTTAGTTACCGGTGATTGGCTAACATATTTCGCCGTTTCTAGCCAAGGTCAGACTGAGGAAGACCTAGGACAGACGCAAGGTAGTCAGATGCTTGGTAAGAATACTCTTTGTGCTTGACACAGCGGCTTGACTTCTTTCACCACACGGCCAGAATGAGTGTCATCGTCTATTAGCAGCATTAGTGGCGGGGTTGACTGCTGTGGGCGAGGCGGCAGGTGGCGAGGAAGTGGCTCTGGTCACACCACGCCTCACTGTGGCCCAAATGCCATGGCTCACTCTCAACGCAAGCTGCAACGCCATGCCCCATGCCCCTTGCATGGCGGGCCCCCCAGAGGCTCGCGGAGGACCCAGCCGTGCGTGGCGAAGGGTCAAAACCACCTCTATGGGCGTCCATTGGTAATGTCTGGTAGGTGGAGGTATCCTGACTTCCATCCACTGACCTTTTTTGTCGATTCATATATCTGTTGAACGGCCTTCGGTAGATATTTTTTGCTCTTTCGACTCCATATTGAGTTGGCCCTGCGGGTCGTGCCACGAGGGACGGCGTGAAATATTCGTTTGAGTTGATCCTTTTCTCTCTCTACAGGGGACACTTTGCCTTGAAAACCTATCTTTGGAAGGGTTTTGCCATCACACATATGCAACTTCCCTGTAATCGTGAAGGAAGCGTGTATTTAATTGAATTTATTGTTGATTTTGATAGTTATACTTGATGTCGCTTTCATCGACTTTGCATTATCACTACCTCAGACTGTGTCTCTCAGCCATCACACTTTGTGATAGACAAGAGGGATTTTTTGTGTGCGGTTGGATGAGGCTGGGACAAGGGGTGGCCAGGCTGCGGCACGACCGCCCTGTGGCCGCCCTGCTCTCCTCGCCCTCGCCCTCGCCTCACCCTCGCCTTCATCCCAGTCCTTCATCTCATTCCTTCATTCCTCTTCTTCATTTCTCTCCTTCATCTCTTTCTCTCTCTCTCTCTCTCTCTTTTTCTCTCTCTCTCTTTTTCTCTCTCTCTCTTTCTCTCTCTCTCTCTTTCTCTCTCTCTCTTTCTTTCTCTCTCTCTCTTTCTTTCTCTCTCTCTCTTTCTTTCTCTCTCTCTCTCTCTCTCTCTCTCTCTCTCTCTCTCTCTCTCTCTCTCTCTCTCTCTCTCTCCCTCTCTCTCTCTCTCTCCTCTCTCTCTCTCTCTCTCTCCTCTCCTCCCCTCTCTCTCCTCTCCTCTCCCTCTCTCCTCTCCCTCTCTCCCTCCCTCCCTCTCCCTCTCTCTCTCCCTCTCTCTCTCTCTCTCTCTCTCTCTCTCTCTCTCTCTCTCTCTCTCTCTCTCATTCCCTCACTCCCTCCCTCCCACTCTCTCCCTCCCTCCCACTCTCTCCCTCTCCCTCTATCTCCCTCTCCTCCCTCTCCTTTTCCTATCCCACACCATTTAGCTTCCTTGTCGCCCCCCGTCGCCGAAGACAAGACAGAAGTCCGGCCCCCGATTTGCAATGGGCAGAGGCAGCTACTTCCAGCATGACGTAAAGGGACGCCATGCGATGCGTCACTATCATGGCGCTATGAGTGCGTTTGGAATGTGAACAGAGCTTGCCAACAAAGTCGAGCTCTTCGCAAGTATCCGGGAATACTACTTCAGTGGCCATGACACGGTAGAAGGAAAGAAGAGGCTGAAGGAAGCGAAGGAAAAATGCGCCTCTCGGATCCAACGAGCGGCCGTCAAAGGTGGAGCCAGAGTGGATGTGCGAGTGAGTCGGAACCAGGCCATTGCATCTCCTGCAACTTCAAGCCAGTTAGCTGTTGACTCGAGTCAATAGTGTTTACCGTTGGGCTCATATGATGGAGCGGGGGGGGGGGCGGCCGGGCTGGAAATTCGCTTATTTGCTCTCGTGTGGAGTCGTGGAAGATGGAGATGAAATATATTGCGGAGATATTTAAAAGAAAAAAAAAAGTTGAATTCGTGATCGGATAAATGGATGCTACTAAATCCGAGTGTTGTTGACCCCAGAACTCCATCCGCACAAAAAAGCCAAAAATGCTGGAAGAACAAGGGGTCAGGGAACGCCCCATGCGGTCATGACAGAGCCGTGGCGAATGCGCACATCTCAGGCGGCGAGAGATTGGCCAGGCCTTCCAATCGTTCACAGCGCCCGCCCGCCTCGCAACCATTCGCTGCGACAAGGAGCTGCATTTTACATGACTGCTTACTTGATGAGACGGGAGGGGGTATGGAAAGAGCACGGCCGCGGGGGAGGCGGACGGACAAGCAGTCAGACACAGTCAGACACAGTCAGTCACAGACAGACAGTCAGACACAGTCAGACACAGTCAGTCAGTCAGTCAGTCATACTCAATCACCAACGCTCGCGCGTTAACATTCACACACTTAAACATAAACAGCGAGTCAGACAGACAGACAGACAGACAGACAGACAGGCAGGCTATATGAGTGCGTGTGAGAGCTGTCCCCCCCCCCTCCTCCTCCTCCTCCCCCGCCACCACTTCCTCCTTGCCGACGCCACCTGATATGTGTTACTGGCGACCGCAGGACAACGTGATCCTTTTGTGCTTCTTTAACCTTCCTTGACAGCTGATCGGCAATTGCGCTCGTGTGTTTATTTGGGGCGAACTTGTGCTTGCGGTTAGCTTTGATAGGAAGGGTTTGTCTGGCGCGTAAGTGTATTGTTATTATGGCTACATGTGGTAAGTCCTGTGGAGAAATGTGCAAGCGTTGCAGGAGCGGCTTGAGGACATCTGGCCAAGGATACTGTTGCTAGGATTACGAGGTCAGGCCGAGGCTAATGATCAGCGTGGGAGCCGCGTCCAAGGGATCTCGGGCGGACCGTGTTCTCGAGGTGGTTCCTGTGCCATGAGAGTGTCGGCTCCAATGCATGATTTTTGTCGTCATGCAGTGTTGTGGCTACTTATTTTCGACAGCAACTTTTAGATATTTCAAGTAATGCAACGTCAGTATGTGGACTGAGGCTGAGGGTGCAACGTAGCGCATTATTCTCTTTTGACTTTTCTTGACGTGTCTGTCTGCGAGTGTCTAGTTTGGGTGTGAGATTGCAGTTCAAGTGTGAGTATGCGTTTGTGCAACGGCATTGCACTTCCGATCCCCTCGAGCTTTTTTTGCAGAAGATCTGAACCAAGTTGGTAATATCCGACGTTACTATCACGGTAAACGGTACAGAAACACTTTGTCAGCTTAACAACCATGGCGGCAGGAGTGCTTGAGATCGGAAAGTGCGTGCGCGGGCGAGCCCATGCCTCCACACTCGAGTGCGGAAGTGCAAGCTCCGCGGATCCTCCATCCCCCCAGCTGACACTGCGACTGACATCGCAGCTGACACACTTCCTAAGTTTGTGGTCCTTAGTTGGCAATAACGTTTTGCCGCCGCGGATCGTCGCAAGCGTTGTGGCATCTTGCCATAAGTTTCGTTTTAGTGTCATGGAACGTCGCAATATCGTTGCCATCATAAGGCGCATTAATGTTGCGAAGGTTCAGTGCGCGCCTCTCGCGGCCACAACCGTTGTTTGTTCGCAATGGACGGTGGTGGGCGGGGCTCGGGCCGGATGTTTCAAGTGTCTTTGCTCACGTGGCTTCCGGAGACCGATGGCCCTGACCCTGGCCCTGGTGCGAGCGCAGGTGCGGACAGACAGGCACACACACACCGCCTCACCCCGTGCAGGGAGTGAGTTGTAGACTTAAATGGCTCTGTGTGTGTGTGTGTGTGTGTGTGTGTGTGTGTGTGTGTGTGTGTGTGTGTGTGTGTGTGTGTGTGTGTGTGTGTGTGTGTGTGTGTGTGTGTGTGTGTGTGTGTGTGTGTGTGTGTGTGTGTGTGTGTGTGTGTGTGTGTGTGTGTGTGTGTGTGTGTGTGTGTGTGTGTGTGTGTGTGTGTGTGTGTGTGTGTGGAGAGAGGAATGGTCTTGAGATGCATGTGAACGCAGGCTTGTGTTGCGGCGCATTGTGGGGGATGATTGTATCGCGAGAGAGCCACGTCTCCGGAAGCAGATTTTCAATTAACCCGGTCAAAAGACGTGTGCACACCTCAAGAGAAAGTAATTTACTGTGAGGAGCTTCACATGCTCTTACGTTGGCCCGCCTCCTTTGTGAGCTTTCCCATCCGCCCACCCTCCTTCCTCCTCCTCTCTCTCCTCTCTCCTCTCTCCTCTCTCTTCTCTCTTCTCTCTTCTCTCTCCTCTCTCCTCTCTCCTCTCTCCTCTCTCCTCTCTCCTCTCTCCTCTCTCCTCTCTCCTCTCTCCTCTCTCCTCTCTTCTCTCTCCTCTCTCCTCTCTCCTCTCTCCTCTCTCCTCTCTCCTCTCTCCTCTCTCCTCTCTCCTCTCTCCTCTCTCCTCTCTCTCTCTCTCTCTCTCTCTCTCTCTCTCTCTCTCTCCTCTCTCCTCTCTCCTCTCTCCTCTCTCCTCTCTCCTCTCTCCTCTCTCCTCTCTCCTCTTCTCTCTCTCAAATCTCCCCTCTCCCCCTCCCCTCCTCTGCCGGTCGTGCGCACATTTTTTCTTCCTGGAAGAGAGAGGAGAAACGTTTCGCAGGTGACTTGCTCGGAAAACGTTTATTCGCAAGGCCGCTCTCTTTCCCCGCCGCCTAGGAGCGTCTCCAGCGTCTCTGTGCGTTCGCTCGTAAATAGCTGCCGCCTCTTGTATGGTCCCGGTTGTGGCAGGTGTGAGAGCTGCCATATCGCGCTCGTCCAGTGTTCCTTGCAGATCGTTCCTCCTCGGACGAAGAGGACTACGGACCAACGCACTACGAAGGGCCTTGAGATCTGCTCGAGATGCATTGTTGACTTGAACTGAAAGCCTGATGGCAGTGTGAGTGTTTGCATGGGAGGCGGTCGCGAGGAAGAGGTTTTGAGGATGTGAATAGAAAGAGAGAGAAGGAGGGAGGGAGGGAGGGAGGGAGGATGCGAGTTCGAAAAGAAAGGTTTGTGTGGGAACTGTTTTCTCTTTGGTCATTTTCCCCTATTGTTTTTTTTTTCTTCTTCAATTTAGTGAATTGGTGATTTTTCTTCGTTGTTTGCTTTAAGTTAATTAGGGAAAGTGAAGGAAAAATGGGAGTCCTTAGGGTCAGGCTACTTAAGCTCATATTCCCCCCTTTCCCTGGAAAAAAAGATGAAGGAAGACACATGCGAGATAGAAAGAAGTATGAGGCATGTGTCTTTACATATAAACTTCCTGCGAACCCGCGCCTCACCTGACATGTATCTTTCGCTCACGCCACAGGAAGCAGTTTATCTTCTATATGTATATATCAGTGTATGTATTTATATGTTTATATGGATGTTTGTTTGTTCTTATGCTGGGTCACCAAATGGAGTTAGTGACGGTAAACCGGATCATATATGTATGTATGTGATTATGTATGTATGTAATTATGTATGTGTGTGATTATGTATGTATGTATCTTTTCTTTTTCGTAATTAACTTTCCTAATATGTAACTGACGAAGAGGTGTTTGGATGGAGAGACGGGGCTGATTGTGGGAGTATAGGCGGCGACGGAGGAAATGATGTTTAGTGGTAGAGCTGCGCTCACAAAGACAGTCTGTCCGAGCAATCGCTACGACAGGAACTGCTAGAATCAAGCATTCTGCAACTCCCCACTCCTCAGTTCTGTATCCTTTTTTACTGATTTTTACTTCTTTATACTTTTCCCTTTCCCATATATTGGAGCCTTTGCCTCTCACACCCATTCCGTTCTTTCCGTAGCTACTCCCCTTGGCCCTCCCCTCCCCTCCCCTCCCCTCCCCTATCGTGTGGTATCGTGAGCGAAACCAGAGGTGTGAGGCTGATCCTATCCCCCTCTCCATCTGCCTCCTCTTTCCTCCTCCCTTCCCTCCCGGCTTCTGGCGCAGCTAATTTTAGATATTTGGTGAATATGTGGGTGCGAGTATTGTCCTTGGGGTGCGTGGGGGCGGCGGGGATAGTGGACGGAGCCGCCCTCGGTCGAGCGAAAGAAGGCGGACGGTAGATGGCGTCTCCCTCGAAGTCCTATTCACGGAGGCACGCGTCGCACCCTCTAAAACAAATGATAGAGGAATAAGTCATTAAATATTAAGACAATAACCGATTCTCAACTTTTCCCAAAAAATAGAATAAAACACAATGTTTCAGGACAGAAGTATAGGGAATCAATCCGGGATTCTACGGGCAAGTCAGCGATTGAAGGAGTTGACCCATCCGTGATTCTGACAGAAAAGAAGGGTTGGCTTGGTACTGAGACACATGTATGGTGCGCTTTGATGAACGGAAAGTACATTTATCACGAAGCCACAAGAGTAAGAAGAAAACGCCCATCTATACAAGGTCTTCATGGGGGCAAAACGGTAGACAGAGTCATAACTGAGAAATGACCAAGTGATGAAGGAACGGCCATAAAAAGGAATTCGTGCCAAACCGCTGCGCATATGCTGAGAATGCGAACTATGACGAGGCGGAAACGGGAAGAGGGGAAACCCACGGTAGAGTGAGCAAGGGGAAAGGAAGCGCAGAAGAGGTAGGAATATGACACTCAGACACGTGAGTAAATCAAGTGCTTCACATTCATTGCCATGGCAGATGACAGGGCGCATAGACCTATGTTTTGAGCTCACGTTATGGCAAAGGTCTTTACATAAGAAAAAAAGTTCAGAAGCAGAAAGGCAATAGCGAGTCCGAAAGAATAAGTAAGCTTGGAAATTAATAGATGAGTTAACTACGCTTTCAGGGAAGGCAACGCTATTAACAATAATCTAAGTCACTTCTCGTGGAGGATGCCAAGTTCTACCATCCATCGTGATACACCAAGCAAGGGGGCAACGTCGAGCGGGGCGATTATGTCATTAAGCCATGTAATTACGAAGGAAAATAAAGCATGCAGTGGACGCTGCAACAGCAGACGAGGACACTCTTCAGCGTCGAGCGTCGAGACAACTCGATCGGCTTTTTCCTCGACTCTGCCATCTTCGCACATAAGCGACCCATGAAAGTGCAGACTCTAAAAAGCTCTGCGCAAAACAGCGCCCCGCCCTCCTCCCCTCTCCTCCCCTCTCCACCCCTCTCCACCCCTCTCCACCCCGACCACCACCCTGTCTTCCTGGAACCCGCCCCGTGTTTCCCATTAATCATAATCGCGGGTCAATGGAGGTCACGGAGATGGTATCACCGTCGCTGCCTTCGCTCCTGTCATTTGTTGGCTGCGGAACCCGCCAGGGGCGCTCGGGGCCGCAGGACGAAAGGTCGGGAGGGTCCCTGGCGATGGACCTTACTGTTGGGGTTGGGGTTGGTTGGGTGGCGGGGTTGCGCGCCCTTTTGATGCGATTGGGATTGGAGGGAGGACACAGACTGGGTTGACTGGGATTGTGGGAAGGCCGATTGGGTTGGCTTGACTGGGATTGGTGGAAGGCGCGGGATTGTGATAACTGTTTTCACTCGCGTCGGGCGGGTTGTATGTCGGAGGCCTGTCTGTCTGCTGGACTTATTTTTTTTCGTATAACTTTTGTTAATCAACGATCTCTTCGCTTGAACTTCATTGTCTTATACTTGCTCCGTCTCGCGAAGGAATGCTGTTACTCGGAAAATTGCTTGACATTTTGCCCGACGAATTCCTGGAGCAAGCGCAGCGAATATTAGTAAGAGAAGTCCCTCTTCGCCGCAGGCACTTGCTCTCTGTATATTTTTGTTTTGTTTGATGTTTTATTTATTTTATATTATCATCTTTGTTTCACTTTTAGTTGATGGCATTTTATTTGTTTTTAATTTTGTTCTTTAATTTTGGCATCATTAGTTTTGTTATTATTATTATTTTCATTAATAATTATTTATACATCCGTCTATCTGTCTGTCTATTTGTGTGTGCGTGCGTCCACATCAGTATGTGTGCGCGTGTGTGTGAGTTTGTGTGTGCGCGTGTGTGTGAGTGTGTGTGTGAGAGTGTGTGTGAGTGTGTGAGTGTCTTAAGTGTTGTAAGTCCTTGCTTCCCAGTTGCCCCGATGTGGCTGAGGGCAACATCTCGGGCAGAATTCACACGCACTCCCGCCGTTCTCTCGCTCGCTCGCTTGCTCGTAGAACCGCACGAACGAACGAACGAGCGAACGAACGAATGAATCGCCTGTGGATGTGGATAGACAAAGGGACAAAAATCGTGGCCAACCACAGTCCACTTTTTAATCCCGGGGAAAGGAAGGTGCCGGGAGGAGACGGGCGGGAGATGAAGCGTGACCACGAGGGAAAGAATGGCCGCCGGGGGCAACATGTATAAATGGAAGCGGATGCTGCTTCTGCAGGCTGGAGAGGGGGATCGGTGTGCTTAAGCGGAGGTTGATTGTTGCATCCAGCGACGTCGCCGCCAGCAGGTCCCAACCGCCCGGGGCTGTACCTCCCGGCCCTCACCACCTCCCCTCCTACCCCCACCCCCGCAGCATAACTTCCCCTTTCCCACCCCCGCCCGAACCCCTCCCTACCCCGCCCCACCCCATCCCGCCCATCTCTCTCCTCCAAAGCCCTGTGGCCATGGAAGTCTGGCGGTCCCAGGGCGGAGAGATTATGTTCTTGTGCTGCTTCTTATTACCACAACGTCTTCGTCTTCTCTTCCCCTCGCCATTCCTACCTTCGTCTTCTCTTCCCCTCGCCCTTCTTACCTTCGTCTTCTCTTCCCCTCGCCCTTCTTACCTTCGTCTTCTCTTTCCCCACGTCACCTTTCCCTCGGCGTCGTTTCCCCAAAGTTTCCTAAACGCTCGACCCTTTTTGACAGTTGCTTTTTCAACACCGGCCTTTGGAAAGTCATCCGTTTGGATCGTAGATTAGCAATTGCTGTCACCTTCGCATGGCATTTTTATTTCCGTTGTCGTTTACCCTAAACTGTTCGCCCTCGTGAGCTCATGTCGCTTCAGCTCCGTACTCTCGGCCTCTTGAGTCGGGTAAACATTTTTTTTTCATAGAGTCCTGTCTATGGGTATGCCGTTTGCAACTACTGCAAGTTATATAGCCTTTGAGATAATAAGGGTCCATTCTGACCAGATCATGCTCAAAGAAGTCCGCACTTCAATAGGCCTGCCCACAATAGCCAAGGCCCCCGTATGCCTCCGTAATTGTGTCAGAGTCCGTGCCTCCCTGGAGACGATCTGCCTCGCCAGAAAACAGCTGGGTCCACAGATTACCGACACGGATCATGCAGATGTAGACCGTATGGGCCGAGTCCATAAGGGCGAGGATCCCTATCGCACTGAGGATCCCCAATGTTTACGTGGGGGTGTAGCAGATATGATTAGCCTGAAGGTGTTGGACGTATACTTAAAGTGTGTCGAGTGTTCGGGGCTGGGGGGGGGGGGCTGGGTGGTGTGTCCGTGCGTGTGGGCGTGTTTTCATGGATGCATTTACGAACATACTCTTACTTGGGTGCGTGTTAATGCACGAGTGCGTTGGCAGGGCTGATGTAAAGTGTACACTTCTGGGGTTATGTGCTTGCTTGTCTCTGCATTATACGCGGATGTCATTATTTCTTAAATTTGTCTGTGCTCAAAGTAGAAATAATTTTGAGTCTGAGGAATAAGTTGACTTTGACAGGGAACAGGTATGAGCTCTACTTGACATTTAGAATGTGATCTTTAACTCAGTCTAAACCATGGACTGAGTTAGAGGAGTGATTGAGGAGGCCAGTACCGCGAGGCGACGAGTGTAATGTACACTTGCCCGTACTCCTCTTGAAGATAAGTGACACTGCGTCGCAAGTGATGAATGTTTTGTCACGCGTGATGTATGGCAGTGGCTCAGGGTGTCATATTATATTCGAGGAAGAATAATGCGGTCGGGTCTTCTGCCTCGCGGAGGGGAAGAGTCTGCTCAACGGGAATGATTACCTTGGACTCGGAAATGTTTACTCGAGACACGAGGGAGAGCGAGAGGGAACAGCGATGAAAGTGAGAGCGAAAGCTAGACTGTAGACTCGGCAAAGGAATGTTCTCGGTGATGAGAGGTTAAGTCAAGCCATGTAGGATGGCCGGTAGCGAAGGCGGTGCAGGTGTGCGTGAGTGGGTAGACTAGACGGAGGGCAAGGGGCTGAAATGCCCGTGACCTTCCTCAGGGCAAGCGCGGCGGCCAAGCGGGATGGCCGCAACTCTACGGCTTCTCTTCGCCCGCTTTCATTTCTGGCGACTATAAGGCGCGGGGCCAATAGCTTTTTTGTCATGAGTTTCAATGGATGATTCTGAAAGGTGGAGCCGGAAGCAATTTACAATTTTATTTTCTTGCTTTGTTTCTTAGAAAATTGAATTCGAATTTGAACCTCATCCACAAGCGCACTTATCCTGGCGCTTTAAAGATGAGGGGGTGAGGGGGGGGGGTCCGCGGGTCCAAGAATTCGGCGACGTGAAAGTGAAAGGCGAAGTCAAGCGGCCGAGGGCAGTGGCGGCCGACTCCATGGCTCGGGGGCGGCTGGCCTGCCCACGTCCCGGCTCTCAAGACGAGCGGGACTCGTCACGGCGAGACCGAAATATACACTTGCTAGAGAACACACACATTGCATTGTGTATATGTGTCTATGTATATGTATATGTATATTATATATATATACCAATATACTTATACACATATTCACATACTCATGCACGCATATATGCATACGCATACACAGACATAGACACGCACACACACGCACGCGCACGCGAGACCGTACACCTCTAGATTAAGGGTCGTGATACTCTGTTCTGAGCTGCTGAAGTTCGAAAGGAAAATGCGATTGGCGGCAGGCACTGGGAGCGCGGCCGCGGGGCCCTGATTGTGGCGGAGTCAAAGGCAGGGAGCGGAAGCGCGAGACGATGGCCTGCCATTAGTCATGGTTGGTTTACATGATTATGTGGGGCTCCGTCCCGGCTGACCTTCCGCCCTGACAGCGCTGGCTGAAGGCGCTCTGAAGGCTCGGCCGCAGTCGGAGTAGGCCTAGACGACGTTTCTCGTTCGAGAAATTCTTTCCTCGCATCCTGATTGTGAAGGATGTCTGCCCCTTTGTTGCTGTTCACATCGGACATGGAGACAAGCCTTGGCTCAGGGAAAGGCGTTTGCAGCAGCAGAGGCAGCAGCAGTGTTGGGGCCACGCGTGCTGCCTGCTTGGGGTCGGGTTATGATGGCGATTGTTATGGGTTATGGAAGAGGCCAGAGAGATCACGGGCAGCATTCTCGGGCACGGCTGTGCGCCTCGGGTGATGACACCGTGTCAAGACAGCCGACCGGGAACGATTTACTGCTGCTTTCACGGACGTCCTCGCATGATCTCTCGCATGACAGCTGCCCGCCACTATGGCCACACATGCGAGTCATGTGTGGCCACGATTATGCTAGGAGCTGCGCCCGGCCGCTTGAGACGATAACTCCGACGAGAGAGAGTCTACAGGAGTGGATCTTCATTTTTAAAAAATCGAAATTTAACAAAGTTGTAGAGGTTGTGTGATTAGTTTGCAACACTAATATTTGTCAATTGATATTTTATGAATCTAGCATAATGTAAACCATAATTCTTGCCACTCGGGTTAATCCATGGCATGGAGAGACCATGTCAAGTTCGGGGGATTTCGAAGGATTTACCGGCGCCCAGATTTTCGATTACACAAATCCATCGAAGCGCAGGCTATCGGCAGCAGCGATCTGTTTGTGTCTCCGGCCCACTTTCCCTGCCCTCTCGCTTAGCGAAGGGCCGCCCACCCACCCTGTACCCCCCTTAGTGTCCCCCCCCCACCCTCCAAGTCTTATGCCCAAGATGCCTCAGGAAGGACTCATGCCAACTATGAAGTGCTGCCATAATCGTTGCCATTGCATGCTACATCTTTTTGTGTCTGTGCATGACAAAAGCATGTCTAATTTCCAATGTTTTTATTTACCTATTTATTGATCTATTTATATGAGCAGGCCTTTGGTGATTCTGTCCCTCTCTCTGCGGAAGGATGATAGAGAGCGAGCAAAGACAGAAAATGCATCTCAGGAAATACTGTTCTGACTTCGATGACATTACTTGTATGCTAACTTTGCGGAAACACTCTTGCGCTCTCTTTCTCTCTCTCTCTCTCTTTTTCTTTCTTTCTTTCTTTTTCTCTTTCTCTTTCTCTTTCTCTCTCTCTTTCTCTTTCTCTTTCTCTTTCACTTTCTCTTTCTCTCTTTCTCTTTCTCTTTCCCTCTCTTTCTCTTTCTCTCTTTCTCTTTCTCTTTCTCTTTCTCTTTCTCTTCTCTCTCTCTCTCTCTCTCTCTCTCTCTCTCTCTCTCTCTCTCTCTCTCTCTCTCTCTCTCTCTCTCTCTCTCTCTCTCTCTCTCTCTCTCTCTATCGCGTCTTTCCTTCCTCCCTCCCTCCCCACTCCCTCTCCCTCCCTCCCTCCTCCCTCTCCCTCCCTCCCTCCTCCCCCGCTGCCTTCTAAACTAATTTAAGTGAATTTTGAGTTATTATCCATCAGCGTATCTGTTGCATTCTTGTTGAAAAGATGAGTGAGGGCAATTCATGCATGTAGCAGGACTTGTTTTGATTCAGTGCCAAGAGTTAGTGTTGTTTGTGATCCTCTCCTGTAGCAACACTTGCGGGGGCCTAACCCGACCTCCTTCCTCCCGCAGAGCCTCGTGCACGTACTGAAACACCGCCGGACGCTGACTGAGCCGGAGGTACGCTACTACATGCGCCAGCTGGCCGAGGGAGTAGCCTACGTGCACCAGCAGCAGGTCATTCATCGCGACCTGAAGTTGGGCAACATGTTTCTCACAGAGGACATGGTCATGAAGATCGGGGACTTCGGCTTGGCCACGCGGGTCGACGACAACAGGAATGTGTAAGTTGCACCGGGATTGCATTGCATTGAGCGCGGGTGAAGAGAGGAGGACGCCGCGAGTGAGAGACGGAGAAATGATAAGACAGTCCTCTCTTCCACCTCGAAGGGCTTGTATTAAAAGCCTGCTCGTTTGGTCTCTCTCTCTCAAGGCCGAAGATGGCTGGGCTTTTGCGATTTTATGATTTTATATATTTTTTTCATAGGCCTATGTTAATTTTAGATGAGATGTTACATAACGAGTATATTATCAGTAATCCCACAGATTTGAATCATTTATCAGGAAGAGTATTGTCGTAAATTAATATATATTTGTTAATTTTCACCTTTCGTGGCAAATGCAAACCTTAGTTGCACATGATTGGGCAGTGATTGGTTAGATAAGGCCATGGCAGTTATACAACGGTCAGTGCAAGTTCGACTGACTTGGAAGATTTAGCTGGCAGGATTTTTTTCTTTGCTGTCACCTGTTCAGCGTCCGGTTAAGTTAATTAGTATAGCACATACTCCTTATTGGTTTTATTTACTTACTTATTTTTGTTTATTTTTATTTATTTTTTTCCTGGGGAATTTCATTGTGACTTTGGATTTGCGCCTAGCCATGGCCTTTTAGTTTTTGTATTGTTAGATTAGTCTACTTACCATTCTCAACAGTGATTGTTGCTAACCTGCATCTTCCTTGCAGAACAATATGTGGAACCCCGAATTACATCGCTCCAGAGGTGTTGAATAAATTGGGCCACTCTTACGAAGCAGATATTTGGGCCATGGGTTGCATTATGTGAGTATAGCAGGAGGTCTTTTTTTTAATGAGCATCATTTAATACATGCATTAAAGTTGAATTGTGATGTAGTGCCTTTTAAAGATGGAGTTATAGATGCATACGCGTTCGCACGAGCATATGCACACGCGTAAACGCAATTACACTACCGCATACGCATACACATTACTCAGTAAACATTACTCGCTACTCATTACCTATTATACATTACATATTACACCCCCCACACACACATACACGTATGCACACACGCACACGTATGCACACACGCACACGCACGCAGTAAGAGATGTGTGTATGAGATAACTGAATGAATGCCCTTGCGTTCGCCCAGGTATGCGCTGCTGGTGGGCCAGCCGCCCTTCGAGACGGAGACCCTGAAGGAGACGTACTCGCGCATCACCACCAACAAGTATGTGATTCCGCCTCTGATCAGCGACGCGGCCAGGCACTTGATCCGGCGCTTCCTTCACCCGGACCCGAACGCCAGGCCGCGACTGGATCAGGTCGTCAACCACGAGTTCTTCACCACGGGTAAGGCCTCATTTTCAAGTGTCGGAGTATTACTGATCCGCGATGAATATATGACAAGGAAATGCCGGTTAATCCCTTTGGGAAAGGTCCAGGACGTGTGATTAATCAAGCATCATTTCCCAGGTGTTGTCCCGCGAAGTCTGCCTTCCTCTGCTTGTACCCAGGTGCCAAAGTTTGGTCTGGAGATCATTGGAAAGTCGGTCTCCATGCCAGAACAACAAATGCAGCAGCAGCAACAGACGATGCTTCCTCAGTCACAGTCACAGCATCCTCTAAATCAAGATATAAAGAAAATTACCACTTCCGTCTCTACCCTTCGCATACCCAACCCAAAGCCACAATTAGACAAGGTAATTATGCAGTCTCGTATTTTGTATTTATCTGCACAAATTGTAGTGTTCTATTTTCATCTGAAAATTTTTATGTAACCTCTTCCCCTATATGAAATACAAATTATAAAACACAAAACTTGCATGTGACCCATGGACAGATCTCGATTTTGGATGGTGGGTTGGGAAGCCCTCCCACGAGCAGACCAACCACTGCAACCTCAAAGGAAGAGAACAGAAAAAAGGACTCTGGAGGAACCTTGTCGTCCTGCCTTCGCCAAAAGCTCTCGTCTGTTATTTGCACCACAGACAACAAGGCCTCTGCTGGTAACTTGGTTGGAAAGAAGAGGGACATAACTTCGGGGACTTTATACAATCTTTTGGCTGCCTGTTTAGATAACATGCCAGATGGTAAGTGGAGAAAGTAATGTTATAATCTATTTTTCGGTTTTGGAACAGATTTATATGAAAAAGACTTCACTAATCATTCTTTCCAACTCTAAACCTTTTTTTTTTTATCTTTCCAGATATCAGTAGCAATCCCCCAGTTCAAAGTTACACACCATTGTTTATTTCAAAATGGATTGACTACTCAAACAAGTATGGGTTTGGGTACCAACTGTCAGACCACAGCGTCGGTGTCTTTTTCAATGATCTCACTAGGATTAGTATTAGCACAGACAAAAGGTAAGAATGTAATTTATCTATATAAGATGGTAAAATTATAATGATCAATATTGTAAAGTAAAAACAAAAGAAGAAACAACAGTATTTTGACCGAAAAAAGTATGTATTTGATTTTGTTTGATCTATTTTTCAGTCGTGTCGAGTTCACAGACTCAGCAGGTAGACTGACTGTACAGCAAGCTGGAGCTTTACCAGCTTGGTTGCAGGAGCGTTATCAACTCCTGCGTTATTTCGCAACTTATATGGAAGAGAATCTTACTGAGGCCGGTGATGCTCGTTCTGCAAGAGCAGCAACTTCCAGAGCCTCAGTTATCCCACATGTGCGCCGTTGGGATCGAACACCAAAGTCCATCATTATGCAGCTTAGCAATGGAACCTTCCAGGTAAGAGTGATCTGACAGTGCTTTTGGGCAGAATAGCTGTTTTAGGTATTTGCATGTATGTTGTATAGTTACCCTCCTCTTCCAAGTTTGCCACTCAGCAGTCTGACATGAGTTGAAAGAGTCAATTTACATATTGACAATCCTAAGAGGTGAACTTGGGAATGCAAGGGACTGTGCCATTATCAAGAAACAAATGCACTTTTTAAACTTTTAAAGAATATGCATTTTGTAAATATTTTGTTACAATCATTTACATTTTCTGTCCCTATTTTCAGATTAACTTCTTCAAGGACCACACCAAAATTGTAATTGCTGGTGACCGCACAGATGTCAGCGTAATGTTCATTAGCAGTGACAGGCAGTCCTTCACCTACCGTCTTACCCAGATTGCGGAGCTTGGCTGTGATGCTATGGTACGAGAGCGCTTGGTGTACGCACTCTCGTGCCTTAGGCAGTATGCGGAATTGGATGGAGAGGAAGTTTGAAGAACAGCAAAGACTAGTTCTAGAGATATTTTTGAATATTTGTTGGAAACTAGAGTGGATTAACTTCTCATGGACCACATTGGAAGAGTATTGTGTTCCAAGGACTGCATCTTGGAAATACAGAGTGACACTGCGTTACTGGTGATGGTATTGAAAAGAATGGGCAAGTTTTGTTAGGTTTCGAAGAGAAATACATTTCCATCAGACTTATGTATTGGAGATGCAGTTGGCCATTGTAGTGGCATTATTAGATGTATATGTTACTGGTGGTGTGTAATGATAGATAGTTGACCCCAGCATTATGTACTGAGAAACTGGAATGATTAGCAGGGATGAGCCTTTCTGTGAGTTCTTACAGGTCACCTTTTCACATTTTTTAACTGAAGGCATTGGTCTCTGAGAAGAAGCTTCACAAAGACTCGCTGTTGCTGATCAGTGGAATATGCAGGATCCTTGAACTATGCAATAATAGTGTAAACTGTACATGTCAGTATGTTGCACACTTGTGTTACCTGTGTGAGTAGTGTTTTATGTTACTGTTACATATTGTTGAATGCAAACTGAAGAAGAGTTTAGGAGCCTGTAAGCTCTACCTCAAAGTGTAATAATAATTAATTTTTGTCTCATCACTGCCCATGTTGATAGTCAAGGGCATAGAAAAGCCTCTATTTCCCTCATTCACAATGTTTTGATACTTCTTGTTGAAGTTTAACTACACAGAATACTGTTGGGAAGCTGTGAATGAGGGCCCTGTTGTATGAGCCTTCCCTCATGTTACCCCCTACATTTACCAAAGAGTTTGAGAGGGGTAGAATATTGAGACACTTTAGTGTAAGCCGGCACTAAAATGTAAGCATTAGGAGAGTTTGGGGATGAGCCCCCTCTGTTTAAGAGAGAAACGATATTTTGGAGTTGATTATGGTGGTGGTTGTGGTGAATTACCTCTTCTGTGCATTAAGGAGATTCTCTTTTGAATTTAAGAGACATCTTATACCAAGATTAATCAAATTTTTAATGATCTCTAAATATACCACTGCTCAAAAACCCAAATAGATAGAAAATGCATTCATGGAACATGCTTGTGCAATTATCAAAAAAATTGTTGTCCCATGTGAATGCTGTCAGTAGAAGCAGAGAGAAAAATCTCATGCTATGAATGAGAGAGAAGGACCGGGAATGTCTCACCACTGAAGCTGTGATACATGCACATCTAATGTATGGTCTTTTTCTCTAGAAATAAGGTTCATGGTGAAAGCAATTGAATTTGAGGCAGATATTTTGTCGACCCAGAAGCAAGTCCGTCCTGGTATGCTCTGCTTCAGTCATTTGTGAGTGTACAACAGAAAAACGGTTTGTGATACAATTTATGTGGTCGTGTTACCATTCTTTAAATTTTATCTTGCAGATACAAGAAATAAGATTTATTGAATTTCCTAGACCCAAAATTAAGGTTTATATCACAAATAAATGCTGTGAAGCTTCTGATGGTCAGTGATTGTTTCATAATGGTGTAAGATTTACAAAGACAATGTTTTCAACAGCTCTCTTGCTTTTTCAGCTGCAAATTCAAGACATTCACAATTCTGTCGTATATACAGGATGAGGCCTTTTTACACAACCAAAGAGTGAATGGTTTATGCCAATGTTCCCTTTTTGGCTCAGGTTTAACTATATTGTACCAAATATAATTTTGATAATGAGAGTCAGCTTCTCATAAGTTATACAGTATTGGCATGGTAAGTGATATATTCTATTTTGTACATTTCAGTTAAAATCATAAGCCATAATTAATTGTTCATTCAAAAGAAAGTCTACCGTCACTGGGCTGCAGACTTTACGCCTTGTCTATATTCATGTAAAGATTTTTTCCAATAAATCAATCATAATGGCTTAAGTACAAACCTAAAAAAATAGAAAAAAAAAATCAGTGAATTAAATTTTCTGTGGGCATAGGGAAGTTTTGTGTATGATCCAGACAGCCTCTATAAATGATCTCATATTTGTGAACCTCCAGGTCACCTCAAAACAGAGTAGTGCCTCAGTAGGTTCGTGTTGTTAGAGGTGGCGTGTGCATATGTGAACAGGGATTCGTAGTCACAAGCTTGATAGTCTATCCAGAGTAGTTTCAGATGTTCAGGTATAGGCTGGTAATAAACTAACATTTTTGGTCCTTTTGATAATGTTTTGTGTAAAGTGGTGACTATGAATCCTGTTCTGGCAAGTTTTCTTAGGGTCCCACCCCTAAGCGGCTTGGCTTTGTAATGAACATTGTGTATTTATTGTATATGTTTCCCTTTCAAAGAGGTTACTCCTACCATTATTTTCTGTCTTACCAAAGATAGCAGAGTTTAATCTGCTCTTCACTTCAATATTGATGTGGTAGACAGGCTTTTGATTATTAAAGTCATTGTTATTCAGAATGCTAGTGCAGCTTTAGGGCTTTTCACACAAAGCACTAGAGGCTCAAGGGTATTATTGGTGAATATGAGGGCGTGCTTAGACGTCAAGACGAAGGAGGATTTATGTGCCAAGGATCCCTTTGATTGTTCTAGAATATTATGATTGTGTCTGTGATTTTCTATGTTAATTTTTGTATGTTTTGTTTTGTGATACTTTGTGATTTTTTGTTCATGTATGTATGCAAGTATGTATATATAGTGCATCAATAATTTAAGCATGTGTGTTATGTTTGTTTTCTGTATCAAGTCGGTAGCGCTCAGGTCTTTCACAACCCGATAGCAGCAATGTGGTCTTCCTTAAATTATTTTCCTCGGTATCTTTCCATTGGTTTGCAACTACCAAATCCTCCAAATTGGTGCCTTTATGTAATGTTATCAGTGGGAGGGCGGGAGGGTATCCTTGCTGTGTCAAGTCAACTTTCTTTATAGTGCTCAAGCATATATATGGCACCTGAACGACACTTCATCAGTTTTAAAGAATATTTTGGCATTATAGATTAAACAAAAATGTTGTGCCTACTACCACAATCCTGTGTCATGTCATTATGAAATGACATAATATAAGAAAACAATTATTAAAATGCTAATTGTTCTGTTTTTTTTTTTTTTCACTGAAATTTAGTTATTGTATTACCAAAATTTTTTGTGATCAATGTGGCCAAGAGGGTGTAAGGCCATGGTTGAGCATTATCTGGTTGCCTGAGTATTCAGAAACTCTAGATAGTGTGGATTCTCTCATTGTTACACATAAAGTATGGGCCTTATGATGCGAGATGTCTTCCATGCAATAGGACGATTACTTGGTTCACTTCCTGAGGTTGGGTGCGATCAACTCTGTTTCAAAAGGTTAGGTGCTCCTGACCAAAGGAAGAATGGGCAGTTCCAAGGATCTTTTAAGAGAGAGAATTGTCAGTCCTCAGGCTTGTTTGATATTTTAAGGGACAGATTTGTTTGAGACTGCAGGAGATTGATAATTTGGCAGTTGCCTGAGTTTGGACCAATGTTAATTGACCTTTACCTGAGAGGACAACGTCATTTGTGTCCAGTGTAGTAAAGATTCCTTCCATTATATAGTACATGGAGTAAAAAGTAATTACTCCAGAATTTTGATCATCAAATGATACAATCATCATCTCTCTTCATAATTAACTTCCAGGGTCCCTTTTTATCATGCTTCAAGAAGGTGACCAAAGCATGTACGATAAATGACCCATTTTGGCGTGAGATTTGTCCGCCATGGTCCATAGTGTCAGAATATTGCATTATTATCCTAACTGGCCCACTCAAGACATGTATATAAATTATGTTAAGATGTTAGGATTACAGTGGTAGTCATCTTCAATCAGTGCAGTCCTATGATGTAAATTAGGCATCATAGACTCTAATGGTCTTTCATTTTTTGCAATTCTTGTTGTAAATTTACTTGCTTTTTGTTTGTAATAAAGAATCAGTAATGAATTTCATTTTATTTTGCAAACCTTGTGCTAGTATGTTTTTTTGTGTTTTTTTCTGTCTTATGGTAGATTTTTTTATATATGTTAAATTCTTTATATTAGAAAGGTACTTTATTTAGTACCTAGCATTGAAAACCGATGTCTGTAGCATGTGATATTTGGTCACATTAATTGCTGTTACCTTTAGCTTACACATTAATGAATATTGTTTGGTTGTAAAGTCTGACCCATCAAGATCTTTTTCCCTCAAAAAAAAAAACAAAAAAACACATGGTATTTCATCAGTTATTGGATG
>NW_028234416.1:10347341-10349841 GCF_977035675.1 Penaeus japonicus | reverse complement strand
CGCTGCGTGCCCGACCCGAACGGAATACGAGAACGGAGCCTGATGACGTTCCACTATGACCCCAAGACTGGAAAGAAGATCTACCAGGAAGTCTTGGCAGAGGAACACTTATCGTGCATCTGTGAGTGAAGGAAGTTTCCTGCATCCTTGCTGAAAAAGGCTCAGTCTATGTTTGAAAATCATAGATTCTTCTGCTGTCCTCGAGGAACATCTGCTTGTGTACGTGACTAACTCGCTGCATATGGGCACCTGGAGTACTTGCACCTTGTAGCTTTGTGCGACGCCCGTGTATTGAGAGTCAGCAAGAGGAGAGAGGACTTGCTCTATGAGTAGAATCTACAAAACTCCACGACTTGCAGTACCTAAGCACGATGGTACCAGAAGTACCTACAGCATGTACCTCAGGAGTGAGTCTGATGAACGAAGGACGCCTGGAAGAGCTGCTTCTACGACTGTGATATTGTTCATTTGATCAGCTTATGAATCCATAATAATATATTTAATTTATTATCTATATTTATGTTTATTTAATGTAAATATATTTAACGCCTTGTTGACAATACCTGCATCAGAGTAATAAGTCTTATTCTAACACATTATCTGCAATGCCAAATGTCAGTATTTATCTATTTATAAATATATATTTATTTCTTAAGAATCATCTGTTTATCCCAACATGTTCCATCAAAAGAAACACATATCGAAATCGGATATCGAAAATATCCTAAAAAGAAGAAAAAGAAAGAAAAATAAGAAGAAATATAAGTCAAAGGAAGCGTAGAGTTCCTTTTAAAATCGAATAAAAACACCCCACCCCCCAAAAAAAAAAAAAAAAACGAAAATTTAGTACAAACAAACTAGGAAAAAAATCAACAGTAGTTACGGTCTTCAAAAGAAAGAAGAAAAAGAAGAAAAAAAAAGAGACACCAATAGTCATTAAAACACCTCTACTTTGCTTTTATTAATAACACCCTACATAAACGACCTCGAAATACAGGAACCGCATTTCTTAGTCAGAGATAACGTGCGCCACGATACTCCTCTGGCACCTCTGGCCTTGAGCTGCCCTGTGCACAGCCAAACCGTCGCAGGGATCACTTCTAATTGAACACTTGTGACCACGGGTGGAGGCGAGGCATCTCTCTCTCTCTCTCTCTACTTCTCTCTCTCTCTCTAACTCTCTACTTCTCTTTCTCTCTCTCTCACTCTCTACTTCTCTCTATCTCTCTCTCTCTTTCTCTCTCTCTCTCTTAACTCTCTACTTCTCTTTCTCTCTCTCTCTCACTCTCTCTCTCTCTCTCTCTCTCTCTCTCTCTCTCTCTCTCTCTCTCTCTCTCTCTCTCTCTCTCTCTCTCTCTCTCTCTTAAGACCCCTCATTGATTAGTCCTCCCGAACAATTAGAAGGCAGGAAGTAATACAAAATGTGCAAACGAGGATGATCCTGGGATGTTCAAATACAACAAAGATTTAGAAAATGAGGAAAGAACTCGAATTGCCAAGCATGATGGATGGGATTACAGAAATCTATGCAATGATGGCAATGAAGTTATTAAGATCGCCAGATGAGGTCATGATAAAGTTCTGCAAAGGGATCTCTCAAGAACATTCTGATCCGCCAAGGGAAGTAAACATTTCGATATCATCAAAACAAGTGTCCCTCAAAAAATAAATAAATAAATAAAAAAAATAAAAAATAATAATAATAAAATAAACAGCGCCTACTTGAAAGCGGAAGTAAGAAATTATATTCTGAAACAAATTCACGAGATCAAGAGAGAATATGAGATCAAACAACTTAGTTTCACTGACGGGTCGGTAACTTCAGCCACAGGTTCAGCCGCATGCGCTGCAATCGTATGCGATGCCACTAGAAGGATTAGCGATGTTGGATTCAGATTCAACAACTGGGCGTCCATCCTGCAGGCAGAGCTGTTTGCTTTACTTATTGCTTTTAAGATGATCGTACGCTAATCGTAACAGACTTCCTCTCCTCACTCCATGCTCTAAACCCATACAGATATGACAACACGGGACTCGTGTAAACATAAGTTGAACAAATTGTTTCTGAAGGATGTAACTACTAAAATATTGTGGATACCATCATACATAAATCTAGAGTTACATGATATGGCTGATGCTCTGTCTAAATCATGCAGTCACAGGGATACAATTGAGTGTGATATTGGTATAACGAATGAGCATGTATATAAGATCATAAAGAAAAAGCTCTCCACTCTGGCTGAAACCGAGAGAAATGTCGAGCAAGACACAAGCAGATCAATCATTCGTCATAACGCAATGTCCAAGACAAAGCATATCTACGGAAGGACAAATAAAGTTACGAGGCAGCTTGGTGTAGTGACCGCAAGGTTACGGCTTGGCTACAAATATTACTGGGAGTATAGTGTCTCAAACAATGCTGAGGGAACTGAATGTAAGTTGTGCAATCAACCCTTTTCACACACCCTTGACCACTTTGTAATAATATGTCCTCTGATTA
>NW_028234416.1:10332341-10337341 GCF_977035675.1 Penaeus japonicus | reverse complement strand
AAGATTTAAATTGAAGAATATAGATGATGGACTTTCAGCAGTATTGCTCATTCAATTTTCAATACTGTGATATGTTTAGAGTTAGAATGAATTAGTCTGGTGCAAGTAGCCATTCAGTATTATAACGAGCAAAACTGTATTAGCTTCTTATTTCACTTTGGAAATACCATTGTAGTAACACTTTTAATTTAATGTACATATATGAAAGGACATATCATATAAAACAGAAGTTATTATTAGTAATACTATTTGATATCGTATATATATATATATATATATATATATATATATGATGTGATTAGTAAACAGAAATAACATAAATGTGATAAAAAATAGCTACATATTGAGATGATCGAGCCAAACATTGGCACTGTGGCAACGCAGTTATTTACATCAATAATTAACTTATCTTATTATTCAAATTACATTCAGTTATCCTGCATCGTAAGGCAGATGAACTTAAATACAGATGTTAGAGTTTGCCCAGATACGACACTTTCAAAGAATACGTATACCGGTTTATTTCATTTCATATTCCTTATATGAAAACGTCAAAAACTAAAACTTTAACAATATGATCTGATCAGCTGAGATAACGGCGTAAGAACAGATAATACTTTTGAAGACGTAAATAACGTATAACTCCGAAAAAAATTGGAAAAAGCAGATAGTAATCCAATATTATTAAAAAAAAACAAAAAACATTGCATCAAGACTGATTGCTTAAAAGGAGAGTAAATAACCTTGTAATGATATTATATTTATCATAATCATTGTTATAGGAGTCTAACTAAGATTATTTACAACGGCCATATTATCTGTATTTCTTATCAATCAACATTACAGGCATTTTAGGAATAACTAAAAACATATCTCTAGAACTGTTGATCATTCTAAAACTAATGAAGAGGAGAACGATATACATACTGTACCTCATAAGATGAAGTCTCTCTTTGACACGAGGTCAGCATGGCGTCAGGTCACAACATAGCCGAAGTTTTTTTCCGCCAGTAACATAGGATTTTTTCCCTTCATCCTAAGCTAAGAACGTCCATAATCTCTCATCAGTATTCTGGTATCTCTGCAATACACATCAGGTGTTGCAATCAACTACCACTTCACTGCCCTCACTCTCCGTAGAAAAAAAAAAAATGTTTTCCGCATATCTACAATATATACCGTAATACCGGATATTTTGTCATCTCTGTTCTAGCCGGTGACGACATATTAATAATCATCTACACTATTAAGGAAAATACATTAATTCAAGTCAACAAAACAGGGAAAAAAATTTATACAGACTAATTTTTTTAAAGGTTTTTCACGTGATCATGACCGTTTTCTGAATCCATCAGAGGAAGTTTAGTAGTGTAAGCGATGGCAACATCCTCACTATTTGTGATTTTCGGATACATTAAAGTCTATAACACAATTAAAGAAGAAATTATTTTAATAATATGAAATGAAAGTCACATCAGTGTTTTACCAAAAATGTAGCTTAGAGGCGTGTCGTGTGGTAGAAATTCCCTCTGGGAACCTATGAGTTTAATAAAGTTGAGTATAATCGATTGTCTAGAATATACATTTTTGGTTGCTTAAAGATTCTGACTTTTAAATCTCGGATGTGACTGCGAGTTGTATTAAAATAGGGTGAAAAAAACGGGAGAGAATATTGAGGTTCCATGAGAGTAGCTAATTATAGTGGTGTAATACCAATTTATATTAGTAGCATCTGTGGCTGTTAGAGCTGGAGCAAAGGACAACAAATTGTAACTTCAGAAGACATTGTTATTTCTGGATTACACTTTCATTATGTTTCTTTCCAAGTACAATTACTAAATTGCCGTATATATATTTGTTTTAAAATCCCAGTATAGATGACTCACCTTTTCGTGCTCCTATGCAAGCACTACTAAGCCCTTACTATTTCGAAATATAGCATAGACATACAGCTAGATGCTGACTTCTGCCTTTAAAGTAATAGCAGTAATGGATATAGAGGCCAGAAAATGAAGTAGGTAAGGAGACTTCATCACTGGCGGTAATGTGACCATCACCATTTGACAGGTTTTAGCTTTGGGGCACTCAATGTCCGTAAGCACAGGTTGCCCTTTCCCTCTCGATCTTTCAACATGTTTATTTTTTAGGGATGGTATTTCCTTAATAGTTTACAGAAGTATAATAGTGTGCTCTCATAAAATTTAATTATACATTTTTATCGGTGTGTAAAGAACATAGAGAGTTGATTGGTCTCTATATTTGTTGTTAGGGATTTCTAGTAGGCCTGTCTGAGCTCACGAATGTTAAAAACGCAAAAGACTAACACAGAAGACTCTTGTACCCTAACAAGTGAATGAAAGAAAGTGAGAAAGCTCTTGATATGTTGCATGAAACTCCTTCGCTTTGAAATAAAACTTGTCTGGTACAATGCACATTTCATTGCTGTCTGTCTTGAGGTCCAAACTCTAATGTGGATGCCCTGTATTTAATGGGTTTTAATATTACTCTCATAAACCTAGTTGGTTTCCTCAGAATAAAACCACTGTTATCATTATTATTATTACATTGCCTTTTCCTGGAAATTAAAGAAATGGTGTAATGAGGTGTCAGTTAGGCATACTAGGTTAACTGATTCCTTGGTGACTAAGCACTTCTGAAGCCATAAATGTTTTAAAAAATGTTTAAAAGAAACCCAGTGGACAATGCATGTTTATATGTGTTACTGCTGTCTATTTTAATAGTAAATTGCCAGTAGTCTAGATGTTTTTGTTGGCTATTGACAGTAGTGCCACTGGTGTAAGGTCAATCTGCCATTTCTTGATACGCAGCTCTCAGTCATTTCTGCCAATAACAGTAAAATGGCCAATACTATCTAATGCTCGGTCTTTCAGTTATTCGAGGTCACTTAGTAGATTCCTATGCTTAGAGTAAGATTTAATTTGAAGAATATAGATATGGACTTTCTGCAGTAGTGCTCATTCAATTCAATACTGTGATATGTTTACATATCTAACGACAGAATGAATTAGTCTGGTGCTAGTAGCCATTCAGTAGTATAACGAGCGAAAACTGTTTTAGCTTCTTATTTACTGTGGAAATACCATTGTAGTAACTCTTTTAATGGTTAATGTATCATATAGAAAGGACATACATTTAATAACAGAAGTTATTATTATATTCTATTTGATAGCGTATATATATATATATATATATATATATATATATATATGATGTGATATGTAAACAGAATATAACATAATGTGATAAAAAATAGGCTACATATTGTGAGATATCAGCCAAACATTGGCACTGTGGCCACGTCAGTATTTACATCAATAATTACTTATCTTTATTATTCATATTACATTCATTTATCCAGCATTCGTAATGCAGATGAACTTAAATACAGATGTTAGAGTTTGCCCAGATACTACACGATTCAAAGAAAACAATACCGTTTATTTCATTACATATTCTTAAATGAAAACGTCAAAAATCTAAAACTTTAAAAAATATATCTGCATCATAGATAACGGACGTTAATAAGATAATCTTCTTTTTGAAGACTGTAAATAATATACCTCATAAAAAATGGAAGCAGATAGTAATCCAATATTATTAAAAAAAAAAACATTGCATCGAGACTGATTGCTTAAAAGGAGAGTAAATAACCTTGTAATGATATTATATTTATCATAATCATTGTTATGAGGAGATACTAAAGATATTTACAACGGCCATATCTGTAGTTTCTTTAAATCACATTTACAGCATAATATGAATAACTAAAACTTATCCTCTAGAAACTGTTTGTTCATTTCTAAAATATTGAAGAGGAGAACGATATACATACTGTACCTCATAAGATGAAGTCTCTCTTTGACACGAGGTCAGCATGGCGTCAGGTCACAACATAGCCGAAGTTTTTTTTCCGCCAGTAACATAGGATTTTTTTCCCTTCATCCCAAGCTACGAACGCCTATAATCTCTCATCAGTATTAGGGGTGTATCTCTGCTATATAATCTGCAGGGGTGGCAATAAAATACACTTCACTGCCTCACTATCAGTTGAAATAATAAAAAAGTTTTCCAGCAGATCGGCAATTATACCGTTATACCGGATTATTATTGTCATAGGCTGTTCTAGCCGGTGACGACATATTAATAATCATCTACACTATTAAGGAAAATACATTAATTCAAGTCAACAAAACAGGGAAAAAATAATATACATAATAAATAGGTCACGTGATCATGACCGTTTTCTGAATCCATCAGAGGAAGTTTAGTAGTGTAAGCGATGGCAACATCCTCACTATTTGTGATTTTCGGGGAAACTATTAAAGTCTAAAACACAATTAAAGAAGAAATAGTAATAATAATAAGAATTAAAGTCATAGTGTTAACCAAAATGTATCTTAGTGGCGTCGTGTGGAAGAAATTCCCTCAGGGAACTATGAGTTTAAAAAGAGTTGAGTATAACGATGGTGAATAAACAAGTTTGTTGCTTAAAGATTCTGACTTTTAAATCTCGGATGTGACTGCGAGTTGTATTAAAATAGGGTGAAAAAAACGGGAGAGAATATTGAGGTTCCATGAGAGTAGCTAATTATAGTGGTGTAATACCAATTTATATTAGTAGCATCTGTGGCTGTTTTAGAGTGAGCAAAGGTCAACAATTGTAACTTCAGAAAGAAAGTTGTTATTCTGGATTACAAATCATTTTCTATCCAAGTTACAAATACTATATGTTGAGTATTATATATTGGTTTAAATATCCAAAGTATAGATGACACACTTTACGTTGGAACCTATGCTTTAGTCTTACTAAGCCCTAACTTTGAATACAAAGACATACAGCTAGATGCTGACTTCTGCCTTTAAAGTAATAGCAGTAATGGATATAGAGGCAGAATGAGAAGGTGAATGAGACTCATGCACTGGCTGTAATGTGACCATCAGCCATTATGTCTGGTTTTAGCTTTGGCACTCAAAGCTGT
>NW_028234416.1:10294841-10299841 GCF_977035675.1 Penaeus japonicus | reverse complement strand
GTATCAGAGCTGGAATTTAATGCTTGTGACTCAGTTTAGAAACCCACTGTGCTTTAAGGTTTTGTAGAAAGACAGAATATATAGAAAACATGATTAAAAATATGATTACCTATTTTCCAGCCACATGGAAATCCCCCAGCATCCCAGGCTGACAATAACAGCAATCAACAAGCACCAAATGGTCAGCCACAACAACAGCAACAACAGCAGCAACAGCAGCAGCAACAACAACCACCACCACCACCCCAAGGACCTCCTCAACTTGCCCACATGACAGCAGATCAGTTGTCACAGCTTCAGCCTCCCCCCCTGGAACATTCCATTTGGTCAACAACCGATATGGGTTAGTTTAAATAACTATTACACTTGTACTGAACGTATTTGGTAAAAATTAACCTGTTGGCACTGCAGATAGTTTTAATACAGGATGAAGAAATAGTATGTGACATGTCACTGTTTGTCTCGCTCTCTTTCACAGAAATAGAGAAACACAGTGTGTCACTCTCCCTTATGTCAAATACATCATGATAACTAAGCCTGATTTGCTACTGAAATGGACTCTATATTAAAATTAAAGTAGCAAATATAATCTCCAAAACAAAGTAAAACATAAAAAAAATATTAATACAAAAATTACTACCATATTACATGAGTGAAAGAAATTTCTCCTGTGTCCCAGTAACCTGTTGCTCACCATTTCCTCACTCTGGTATAGAAACCCTCTGGAGTGCCAACAGGTTCATTATTACCTGTTGTTAGGACCAAAACTTGATGGTCAGAACAGTGGCGATGCCTGTCTGCAATAGGTTAATGATATATTACATATATCATTATCATTATTAATACTTGAGGCTACTAATCTGAAAATGTTAACATAATAATGTTAACATTAATAATAGAGTTAATGTTAACTCTGCCATGATTTGTAAAGGGACTCACCCAAATGGCACAAAAATCAGACAAATATGAATAAGATATTAAACATCTGAAAATAAGAATTGAAACTTTTCAGATTATGGTGGTCAAAGCTTACCTTACAATGTCATGAAGTCATTCACAAGTCAGCCATTCTAAGTTTGTAGTGATCTTACAATATAGCTGAAATGAAATATTTTAGAGTTTTATACAGTCATTTGTTACTCCCTTCTTTTTTTAACACCTCTGAGACAAGACACAACTTAAAATACTCAGCCTATGGTCAATATTACTTGCATATAAAAGAAATGATTAGTCATAATGACACTTAATTTTGTAGTGCACCGGGAAATATCTGCTGCAGTGTATTTTCCTTCTTCAGGTTGCTTTCTGCTTCATTTATTTTTGTAAATATCAAATTGGTAAAAGATTTCTTTCATCATAAACAATATATACAGCTGCTCTCAAACAAGTCTGATCAATTTTTTATGTTGTATGAATATTTGAAGGGAAAAGTTCATGTTTTGATGTTTGATGTTTGAATCTTTTTTATTTGCACTAACTTCATACTTGGTGTCTTCTTTCTTCTATATATTTATTTCTCCTTCCTTGTGTGCATTGCAGTTTCTGACATACTATCATCTTTTTCATTTTGTCTGACAACAAGAATAAAAAAAAAGACACAGGTTTCCTAATCTTATGCTAAAATAAACCTAATAATGTGAGTGAATAGGGTCCCTCTGGCTGCCACATCCCCTTTATGGGTTTCATGCTGGTGAGGAAATCTGTTGAATATGCACATTGCACCATGGATTGGAAAAGGTTATTTTTTTCATCATTAGGATGTGGATCCCAATAAGTGGAAATTATTAATACTGTTATGGTTTTTATGTACATGTATTTGCTGTACGGTTCAATATGAGCAGGATAAATATGTTCAACACTGAAAATCTGTATCTTTGCAGATGGGCAAAATGGCATGAATTCAAACTACAATATGGGTGATTTGCAAAGTCAGGAAGGAGACACAACATTGAACGCGAATGACATAAATGAGGAAGAGCAGGAAACAAAACCCAAGATAAAGAAGGAGGTCAAAAAGAAAAGGAAACTTGCAGATCTCTTGGCGGAAGGTATAGATCCTACCAAATTGGAAGAGAACAGTGATCAGGTGAGGGAGAGATTTGAGAAAGGATGTGAGTGTGAAGGTGACAACTGCTTCAAGAACATGAATCCAGAATTTGTATTCAGACACAGACTAAATATTGCAGAACTGACCAAGAATGAACATGACATGTACCTAATGGGAGTGACAATGGCATGCCTAGCAAATCCTGAAGAAACATCTCGGCACAAAGAGAGAAAGAGGCTTAGGGCATCTTATGTTTTCCAGGGGAAGAAAGTGTGCTTGGATGCTTTTCTGTATTTGGAAAACTGTACACATTATCAGTTAAAAGCCATCAGAAAGCACGTTATGGTAAATGGAGTGACACCGAGAGTTCATGGCAATCATGGAAAGAAACCTCCCAACACATTCCCACTTGACACGTACCAGCATGCTGCCGCTTTCTTGCAGAGTTATATTGCGCGATATTCACCAAACACAAACACTCCAAAGAAACCAAACAAGTCTGGAAAATCACCACCAGTTTATCTGCCGGCTGACATTACGCGCAAAAAAATCCACAATGCATATAAGGAATACTGTGAACACTTTGAACCAGATGTCAAGGTTATGGGATATTCATCATTTAGACACTTTATGAAGGAACAGTTTCCCAACGTCAAATTCTTCCGAATGGACAAAAAGGCTGAACGTGCCATAGGCCAGAGTGATGACGATGATGATGATAATGAAAACAGCACTGGGGCACAGAATCAACAGGCTCAGCAACAACAGCAGCAACAACAGCAGCAGCAACAGCAACAGCAGCAACCACAGCAGCCAGACCAGAGACAAGACCAACGGGTAGAAACGGGGGCACAACAAGTTATGCAGCAGCAACAAGCAGCACAAGGTCCACAAGAACCTCCAAAAGATGCGAGAAACACTCCACCTGTATCAGCAGCAGCACCCACGTCAGCTGTACCTCCCAATACCCATCCAGGTGTACCAGCCTCCATGCCTCATGCTCCTATCAGCACCAACTACCCCGCGTATTCTCATGTTCAGTTACCTCTCAATCTACAGACTCAACAACCATTATATTCTGCTTGTATGCAGCCTGGCATGTTTCCCCCCGGTCAAGCCCCAACACAAGTACGACCCACAGGGTTCCCATATACAAGCCTCTAAAGGGTTATTGGTTGTCTGCAAGTCAGTACATGTAGGTTATTGTTGACATCTCACTTTTTACAATCTTTCCCAGATGAAAAGTTTTTAAGGGGCATTTCATTCAGCCAAGATGAGCCATGACCAGTTATGGTGCCAGATTAAAAGTACAAGAATGCTACTCATTTTTACCATGAAGGTGCTTATAGGAGCTGCACTTTTGGTGTTTCATACACATTTTTCCTGCTTTAATATGTGGGACTACAATGATATTGAGGGTCACCTCATTTTTCAGGGGTTAGCCTTAGGAGTGGGATTGGTGAGCCCATAATCCTTTTTCAAGAGTTGTGTTGGCCAGTGAAGTATTAATCAATAGGTGCCCAAGATTTCAAATAGCAGTGCCTAGGCTTTCATTCCCCATCCTAAGCTAGAGGTTAGTGAAGTAGTTATAGTGCCTGAAGATGCAAGATCACAATATAATTATATGGCAGCTGATTATTCTCATCAAACTGTAATTAACCATATTTATATAAGGACTGTTAATTACATTTTACTTCTTGTACAGTGTATCATAAGATAAAAAGTCTGAAAACAGTTACTTAAATGCTGTTACCTAGATTTAAAAAAAAAAAAGAGTAAAGAAACTCAGGCTGAAATCTACAGTTTGTATAAGATAAATTGAGATGATAAATATCCTATAGCTTACAACATAAAATATCAAAAAGAAAATGAAGTGGTATTAAGAATATCCAGCTACAGATAATGTGCCTGTACTACATCACATCATGCTTTCACATCATTTCATAACATCATCATCACAAAAGGTCATCCTCCTTTGACTTCATCAGTTTTATAGAACCTGTGTATCATTTCTATCACACATCATACCATATGGGCATTGAATATGTATGGAGTTCCAAGCCATTGATTAGGCCTTAGCTTTCCCTATTGTTAAACTTAGGTAATGTAATTTAAGAGTAGGTAATGTTTTAAAGTAATTTTGACCATTCCATTCCAACTGGGCATTAATTTCCATATCCAGTCGCCAATGATTACCTCCGCAAGAGATATGGTGGAAATATGATAGAAAGTGTTTGTAAATATGAATGATGGTGGACGAAGTGGGTTATAAGGCATAATTATATTGATAATGACCTGTGAGACTAGTAGCTATTATATAGAATATGACTTTATATAGAATATGACCACAAGGTAAAAGTTTGGAATTACAGCTGATTTGAGAAGCCTTAGTTGAAACTTTGAACAGTTATGTAAACACTGTGCCAAATAGGGCATGTGATATGCTCTTACTCTGTCTCAAAAAATTATTTTACTAATTTATTAACTTATTTTTATGCCCTAAATAATTAAGCTTCGCATATGCAAAATATAAGAGCATATGTGACTAGGTTGCCTTTGGAGACTTTGTAATTAGTGTACTCTAATACAGAATGTGCATTTTATTATGCTTCAGATATGCAATTTCCAGGGTCATTCCTGTATATTTTATCTATATATGATAGGCCAGGATTGTGGAGGGCATGATGACTGCATTCATATTCACAATAAGATTTACAGTAAATTAAGATTTATTTATTTTCTTGTTTAATAATATCAAAGAAAAAAGACCCCAGTCAGTTTGGCCAATAACTTTTGATGTTGATTCAGCATATGCATAATCATGTGTAGAGGATAGTGCTAAACCTTAATGAAATATATATTTTGTTTAATTCTTTGTGAATTATCATACAACAGCTATGAATAGTGGTTGGCACAGAAAACCTAGAGGTGGTTACAGCAAGATGGAAGTATT
>NW_028234416.1:10279841-10287341 GCF_977035675.1 Penaeus japonicus | reverse complement strand
ATATATGAGTATCAGTTGCAATGCTAATTCTAATGACAACCATTTTGATCATCATAAAAGACGTAAAAAAGGATAGACACTATGTGTCACTATACTCCTGGCACTAAGATGAATATTGCAAGTAATATCTTCAACTTAAGACTGGAAAATATACGAGCATCAGTTGCAATACTGATTCTAATAACAACCTGTCTGGATGCTTTGAAATGCATGTCATTGCACAACATTCAGAAATAGACACACGATATTTCGAAATAATGATAATAGTAATATGAACACGACTACAATGAATGATGGTAATGATAATGATGATGATAATAATGATTTTATGATCGTCATCATTATTTCGTTGTTACATATCTATTAATCCTTACCAACAAATCATTATCATTAAAAATCATTATCATTATTATTACTGCGTCTCTTATTGTGTATTTAGTTATCAATCAATATTGCTCGTCTTTATATATTAAGCTACTACATACATCCGCCTAGAGGTAAATCCCACGTCCATTCACTGAACATAAATTAATTTCTGATGCACATGCAACAACAACAAAAAAAAAAAAAAAAGAAGAAGAAAAAAAAACAAAACACTTCAACAAAATAGCAGAGATAGGGCGCAGGAAAGCAAAAGGGATGGGAAGGGGAATCCGTAATGAGTAATAAGAAAGGTTGGGAGGGAAGTGGTAAGATTATACGAAGTGCGAAAGAGATAACAGACGGAGACAGAAAATGAATGAAGGGAAATAGCTATCTATCTGTCTCTCTCAAGGTGTTTCATACGAATGGCTCGAAATTCAGGTGGATGGAGAATGTGAGGATAAATTATTTTCATGGATGATATAAAAGAAATATCTAATTAATGTCCATCACTGTTGGTGTAAAATGTAATCTTTAGGTGGTAGAAAGCAGTCGGCTAAGATTAGTTTGAAAAAAGAAAAATATTTAGTGTAATTAGAGGGCAAAGAACACCATAGCATTTTAAAATCATCATAAGAGTCCTTTTTTAAAAGACTAATCAATGTATGATTTACAGAAACGCTAATATTGTATGACTTGCTGAAAAAAACCCACCTTATTTTGGAAGTCACAGTTTATATTCGTTAATCTTATTTTCTCGTGAAATAGATAATATTCTTAAGTGGTTGAATGGTATAATAAAAGTGCCAGTTGAGCTTTTCTACAATAAGAAAAAATGTATTCCATATATTGTCCATAAAATATTAAAAGTATTGTGTAACCTAAATCTCCAACCAGTTCATAAACCATATACAAATTCATTTCTAAAATTCTTTCTTCTTAAATCGGCTCTCTTGAAAGAAAAGAATATCTGGGAATAGAAAATAGTGCATTTCCTGACTAAGAAAACAGAGAAAATATAAAGTTCCTCATATCCAGTTTTCATTTATGTAATAGGCCTACCAGTCATAACTCCGTGTCAGCTCACCTAAACAGTTGAAGTCAACAAGTAAGAATTGATATCTATATAACAATACAAACAATTTCATTTCATTTACATAAATACCTATGATGTGACGCTGATACCTATGGTGTGACGCTAATACTCATGATGTGACGTTAATACTCATAATGTGACGCTAATACCTATGGTGTGACGCTAACACCTATGATGTGACGCTAATACTCATGATGTGACGCTACTACCTATGATGTGACGCTAATACCTATGAAATGACGCTAATACCTATGATGTGACGCTAATACCTATGAAATGACGCTAATACCTATGATGTGACGCTAATACCTATGATGTGACGCTAATACCTATGAAGTGACGCTAATACCTATGAAGTGACGCTAATACCTATGATGTGACGCTAATACCTATGATGTGACGCTAATACCTATGAAGTGACGCTAATACCTATGATGTGACGCTAATACCTATGATGTGACGCTAATACCTATGATGTGACGCTAATACCTATGATGTGACGCTAATACCTATGAAGTGACGCTAATACCTATGAAGTGACGCTAATACCTATGATGTGACGCTAATACCTATGAAGTGACGCTAATACCTATGATGTGACGCTAATACCTATGAAGTGACGCTAATACCTATGATGTGACGCTAATACCTATGAAGTGACGCTAATACCTATGAAGTGACGCTTATACCTATGAAGTGACGCTAATACCTATGATGTGACGCTAATACCTATGAAGTGACGCTTATACCTATGAAGTGACGCTAATACCTATGATGTGACGCTAATACCTAAGAAGTGACGCTAATACCTATGATGTGACGCTAATACCCATGATGTGTCGCTAATACCTATGAAGTGACGCTAATACCTATGATGTGACGCTAATACCCATGATGTGACGCTAATACCTAAGAAGTGACGCTAATACCTATGATGTGACGCTAATACCCATGATGTGTCGCTAATACCTATGAAGTGACGCTAATACCTATGATGTGACGCTAATACCTAAGAAGTGACGCTAATACCTATGATGTGACGCTAATACCTATGATGTGACGCTAATACCCATGATGTGGCGCTAATACCTATAATGTGACGCTAATACCTATGATGTGACGTTAATACCTATGAAGTGACGCTAATACCTATGATGTGACGCTCACAAACACAAAATTCACCCACTCGCAAAGGTTCCGCAGAAGTTAGCAAAATCACATTCCTTAAGGTGGGCAAAGTGTTTGGTGAAAGCACTCCAAAGACAACCCAAGAATGTCATACATCGCAGGAGTTTCACAGCTTCCTCGCTGATCACAGCACGAAGCCAAAAGCTGTACAAGGCATCCGGAAATTCAGGTCAAGGAAGATTCATGGCAAGGGGGATTCAGGGCTAGGGATAGTAATAACATTGTATATTCAGGGCTAGTCAATATAGATTCAGGGCTAGGGATAGTCATAGCAATGTTGATTCAGGGCTAGGGATAGTCATAGCAATGTAGATTCAGGGCTAGGGATAGTCATAGCAATGTAGATTCTGGGCTAGGGATAGTCATAGCAATGTAGATTCTGGGCTAGGGATAGTCATAGCAATGTAGATTCAGGGTCAGGGATAGTCATAGCAATGTAGATTCAGGGCTAGGGATAGTCATAGCAATGTAGATTCTGGGCTAGGGATAGTCATAGCAATGTAGATTCAGGGTCAGGGATAGTCATAGCAATGTAGATTCAGGGCTAGGGATAGTCATAGCAATGTAGATTCTGGGCTAGGGATAGTCATAGCAATGTAGATTCTGGGTCAGGGATAGTCGTAGCAATGTTGACTCAGGGTTAGGGATATTGAAGGCTACTGAAATTCACGACAAGGAAAAGTCAGGGCCTTGAAAATTCAGATCCAAGGCAATTCAAGACTAGAGGAATTCTGATATATATTAAATTATATAGGAATCATAATTTACCTAAAAAAACTCTATTTAGTACGCTTCATAGCAACTTATATTTGCTGAACTGTGTACTGGCTATGAATACGGGGCGTGGATAGATGCTAAACAAATGAGTTTTTAGGGCTTCGTAAGTCAAAGAAAAAGAAAAAGAAAGAGAAAATGAAAAAGAAAAAAAGAAAAAGAAAAAAAAGAAAAAGAAAAAGGAAATGAAAAAGAAAAGAAAAAGAAAAAAAAAGAAAAAGAAAAGAAAAGAAAAAAAAAAAAAGTAAAATTATGTATATCCAGTGACCCGTGGCGGCACAGCATAAGGTGAAAATATCTGTGAATGTCTAGAGTGCATATACGATCGAAATAGAAATAAGAAATTACACAAGTGTCGTAGAAAATTCAAAATGAAAGAATACCAAAAGAGAGCTAGCCTTTTCAAAGGCAGTGAGATGCCAAAAAGTGCCACAATATAAATGAAGGAAACATTGAGTTATACCATCTAATTTGCAAGTATAATGCAGTGTGAATACATCTGAGGATGTCTGAATATATTTCTAATATAAAATAATACCATCCAAACAAACCAACAGAAAATGAGAAAAATATCACTTAACGCTCCCATAGATGCCACGTTAACACCAGTGCCAAGGGTCAAAGGTGATCAACCACCATCCAACATCTGGCCTGAGTAAATTCCATTCCTAGTTCGTGAGTACATTATACTATAAAATCATATATGTTATGTTTTCAGTGTTCATAAGTCTAATCATGCAACCACACTAAATATCAGTCTGGTAAATTATTCGTAATGGAAGCCCAACACAATATATGGCATCACCAATGGTCAAGGTAACACTAGGACGCTCAAGCGGTTTAGGTACCAAATTGTTGCCATATATATGTATACCATTGTCTACTATATATATATGTATGTATATGTGTATGTATGTGTATATGTATATATATATGTATGTATGTATGTATATATGCATATGTGTATATATGTATGTATATGTATTGCTATGCCAGTGGGTCTTTGTCTCTGTGCGAAACATGTGTTAATAATAAAATGATGCAAGTTGGACAAACATGACGCAACGTCTGGGCAGGAGCAGCGGAGGAACGAGGCCAGGACAGACCCAGTTAGCTGCTGCCCCTGGGAAGACCTCACGTGTGCCCCTTGTGACCTGATATACTTTGTGTTACCCTGTTATAAGCTGTATTGTGCAGTGTGATGTGCTGGTTTCCCCCCTGTATTGTGCCTATATTAAAGTGTACGGGTAAATAACAAGTGTAAATAAAGGACTGTTATAGTGTGTTTATTTCGTGCCCTGCCTTGCCACGTGGTGTGGCCGCTCGTGGTGTGGCCCCTCATGGTGTGGCCCTTCGTGGTGTGGCCCCTCGTGGTGTTCTGGGACGCTGTGGTGTTTGGTGCCTCTTGGAGCTGTTCTGTGTTCACGACCCTGTGGTTAGCACGCCGTCTGCCTAGCCTGCCTTGTGTTGGTGGCAGATAGACGAGGCGGCCGGCTTAACAGTATATATATTTAAACAAATTATAATGCATGGGCACATTATAATTCACATGCGTGTGTGTGCACGTGTGGACGCTGATGTGTATGGGTGCTGTATGCATGCATACAGGCGTATACAAACGCTTGGAGAATGTGCATAATTGCTTATTTGTATATATAGGCGTCTACGCTGTACATTCTATATATCTATATATAGTAACTAATATAAGTGCGGGCATGGGAGCGCGCAAAAACATGCAAACATGCCTTTTTGCGTAGGCCCTGCACGTATATATAGACAAATGCCCACTCTCACATGAGTAGACCGGAAGGTCGTGAGATAGATCGGTGGATACAAAGATCTCCTAATAACATGCGAGACTAACTCAAACGTGTTATTGGAGATTAATGGTAGCCTCCAGACTAAAATTACTCCCCCCACCATGCACAAATAAGGCCGACAGGTTGGGGTAATTAGGCCACACCCCTCTTAAATATGATTTCCCAGTCAAGACAACGGCCTTCATTCCCTGGAAGCGAAGGAGCCCCTGGTCACGGCGGTGATCAGGATAACTCCGGAGCAGAGGGTGCTAAAAATATCCGGTTAGACCCAGGCCGCCTAAAGATGATGAATTTATGCACATACAGTGTAAGGACTCTGAGAACAGAATCTAATCTTTTGATACTGCTTGAGGAACTTTCATTTATTAAATGGGATATCATAGGACTTTCTGAAGTTAGGAGACTAGGTGAAGAGCAGAAATTACTAAATGATGGGCACTTATTATATTGGCGAGGTAAACCCTTGGATAGCAAACAAGAATTAGGAGTAGGTTTCGTAGTTCACAAGCGACTCAAAAAGAATGTTAGGGAATTCTACAGTGTGAGCGAAAGAGTAGTTTCTGTAATACTGAAACTAAACAACAGATATAACCTAAAAATTATCCAAGTGTACGCTCCTACCAGCAGTCATAGTGATGAGGAGATAGAAAGCTTCTATGAAGATGTGCAAGCAGCTACCGATAGAGCAAAAACCCATTTTACCGTGATTATGGGGGATTTTAATGCCACGATAGGAATAAGGGAAGATGGAGAAATCTCGGAAATGGACATGGAAATCACCATCCGGCATTAAAAACGAAATTGACTTCATAATCACCAATAGGTCTGACATTGTACAAGACAGCCGTTATCAATAAAGTAAATATTGGTAGCGACCATAGACTGGTCAGAAGTAGAGTAAAATTACAGCTAAGAAGGGAACGAAACAAGCTCATACAGAAGCCTCTCGTTAATCTAATCAACATTAAGAATAGGGCGATGGAATTCAGTATCAACATCCAAAACAAATACTCAGCTCTCGAAGAAGATCTGCTTGCCGGCACCAGCCTTAAGGCAACAAAGAGGAGGCTCAGAATATGGAAAAGACAAATGTATGCAGTACAGAAACCCAATGGAGAGGCTACACACAATAAAAATGAAATTATCAAAGTAATAGAAGATTTCTATCGCAACTTATACCACTCAAGCGACCAACCACATACGGAGACAAACACAACAATTGGAGGAATTCCAAACATCACGGTAGAGGAAGTAAATAGGGCACTAAAAAGCATGAAAAGAGGAAAAACACCAGGAGAAGACGGCATTAGTGTAGATCTTATTCAAGATGCAGGAGAGATTGCGGCAGTAAAGCTGGCCAGTCTTTATAACAGATGTCTATGCGTCGGTAAAACTCCGAAGGCCTGGAAAAACGCAATAATAATTTTTATACACAAAAAGGGAGATACAAAAGACTTAAAGAATTACCGACCTGTAAGCCTCCTTTCAGTAATCTATAAACTGTTCACAAAAATCATCACAACCCGTATCACCGATACATTAGATTCAAAACAATCCAGGGAACAGGCAGGGTTCCGCAGCGGATTCTCAACTACAGACCATATCCACACACTAGCTCAAATAAGGGAGAAAACAAACAAATATAGGAAGCCCCTGTGTGTGGCATTCGTAGATTATGAAAAAGCATTCGATTCGGTACAGATATCTGCAGTACTAGACGCAATTTGTAAACAGGGAGTAGAGAAAATATACTGCAGATTACTATAGAATATATATATATAGATGGTGCAGCGACCATCAAAATCCACGCAGAAACCAATAAAATACCAATAAAAAAGGGTGTTAGGCAGGGCGACACCATCTCACCGAAGCTGTTTACAGCTTGCTCGGAGGAGGTATTCAAGAAGTTAGATTGGAAGGAGAGAGGGATTAAAATAGGGAATGAGCATTTAAGCAATCTAAGATTTGCAGATGACATTGTTCTTTTCGGCGAGTCAGCAGATGAACTACAACAATTACTAAGCGATTTAAATAAGGACAGTCTGAAGATTGGCCTTAAAATGAACATGAAAAAGAATAAAGTCATGTTCAACAGTCGAATCCCAGTTAAGCAAATACAAATACAGGGCGAGGTACTAGAAGCAGTGAACGAGTATGTATACCTAGGGCAACTCATCCATTCGAGTACATCCTGCGAAGCCGAAATAAAACGGCGAATCAGGCTAGGTTGGAGTGCCTTCGGTACACGTAGTAATATAT
>NW_028234416.1:10264841-10269841 GCF_977035675.1 Penaeus japonicus | reverse complement strand
ACACACACACACACACACACACACGCGACATCATCTGAGGACCTGAATATTTATCAAATTACACATAAGACATCCTCTAATGGCGTGGAAAAGTCTCTCACTCTGTAATCTAGAACGCGATGCTCTCTTTTAACATCTAAACATACTATCCTTAAAAAAATGAAATCCTTCAGGCTGAGGATTGAGGCTGGCCATCTCAGCGCTTCCTTCCTTGCTGCCGTAATAACGCTTCATGGCTGGAACTTTAGAGACATCACCCACTCTTCCTATGTTATTAAGTCTGACCCTGTTGTGATTTCCGCTGCTAGACAATAGGCAGGCTGCCACGGGCCTACAGTAATGAGGTAGCCTTTACAATGGGGGATAAAAATTAACACCTGCTGGCCTGTCCTGAGAGACCTTTCACTCATTCCGTGGCGCTGCCTTGTCTTAATTGACCTCTTTATTAAGACTACCCTTTGTTCGCTATTATTGCTATGATCATCAATTATTTTTATTATGATTTTTTATATTAATAATAATTATTATCATTATTAATATATTTGTTTTTGCCTATAATAATTTTATTTATGTTGTCATTATCACTAGCATTATTACCATCACTAGCATTATCATTTCTACAACTAATATTATTACTAATACTATCATTATCACCAGTACTCACTATTAGCCTTTTGGATGCTAGTCGGACTTTGATTCTAAAATCCTTTAATACAATATTGGAATATATTGACGGTTAGCAGAGTAAATTCAGAACCTTGTCTTCTCTTCAACGTTGACATCACTTTAGATTCTACCGTTACTACTTCTATTGTAATTCTTTTTTTGTTTTGTTTTGTTTTCTTTCTGTTCTACTATTTACATAGGTTGTTTCATAAGACAGATTCTTCGTGTAGGATTTATGATCTGGAACTTGAATTTAACTATATTCTCACGCACTCATGGCATTCGGCTGATATTTTGCCTTTTGCCATTTTGTAATTCGTTTGTATTTGAAATGTGTTCACTGATTCTGTGTGGAATGCCGGAGAGCTTTGACCATTAATTAACTTTACGTAGGATTATACCTGGAACCAACTGCCTAAAAACATCGAAACCCCGGCAGTAGTCTTCTTAATTCTTAAAAAAAAACACGACACATTATGTCAGTGTTCGAAATAGTTAAGAATGAATGTGGACGGTTACAAGAACCCTAAGGATGTAAGGTAAGCGCGACCCGTTAAAACTCGCCCTTATAGCGCAGTGATTACGGTTCCTTTTCGATTGCTCGCTTTCAACTGTAACGTCCCTCGTTTGAATTCAAATGGGAGTACACACAGACGGCATCACTCAGGGAGGGGGAGGTGGAGGAGGTGGTGACTGTAGTTATTAGCTGAGTTACTTGAGTAGTAACTGTCGCCAAGGAAGGGTGCGCCGCTCTTGCTTCTACTGCCTGTCACCGCTCCCATGTAATGTAATGGCTGCAGTGTTGCCAACTACGAAATGCAAATCCCTCGAAAATCCGTTAGATTAGAGCCTGAAAAACAGGAACACATTAACATGACGGAATATTAAAATAATTCTATAGCTATAGTAAGTACCCACAAATTACAGTTCATTGTTAGTGTAACTAGCCAATAACATACCTTATATGTCATATATGAATTGTGGTTTTGATTAATCATGCATTATGTATCTGCACTGATATGTAAATGACTTCATTCACCACTTAAAAATGCAGCAATTCTGTGAAATCATCACCATCCCGAGTTTCTGATACGATGGTACTTGTTTGTCGTTCACCGTCGCTGTACGTTTGTAAAGTTGCAATTTTGCTTAAAGTATCAGCAAGTAATTTGTGCTCACAAGATTTACTATCTTCATAAACCAGCTCGAACTTCTAGAACTACATTTACCATTTTTGTTTCCATACGATTTATACAGTTTATGTATTATTTTTTTACTATATATAATTGGCTGAAAATTCTCTTTACTTCCGCGTTGGAGTGTAGCAGAATCAGGACCGAACGAGCAAAGTCAGCTCGTCTCCAGAAAGGAACTATTTGCTTTATTTCATTTCATTTGACATGAGTAATGCCCCTCCACTGACTATCAATGCCACTAATATCTTCTGGAGAGACTTGTATTAGTTCCATGAAAAGCATCAAGGGTTCTTAAACTACACGCAGAGTATTTTGGAATAAAGATAAGGATATTGAATCTTGGCGTTGCTATGCAATAGACATTATAAGGAATCCGTCGTTACCAATTACGAAGGATTTTATGACGTGGACCTATTTTAAAAATTTATCTTTACTTTTTACAGTTCATTGCTCACGTGGATGATATATACACAACAGTAAAGGGAAGATTGGGGTGGTATTATATATATATATATATATATATATATATATATATATATATATATATATGTGTGTGTGTGTGTGTGTGTGTGTGTGTGTGTGATAAAATAAAACACAGAACTTGCATGCAATAAAGTGCTCTTGGTACTGACAATTTTCTTAAAAAGAAGTCATGTAAAACAAATCTTAGTTACCTGTCGCAACTAATTCAAGGATTTTGAGTATGTGTATACGTATTAACACTGTACACAGCTCACTTACGTGCACACTCGAGATCTCGGCGAAAAGTTGTTTTTCCCCATCCTGGGCGTCATTACTGAGTGTGCTCATCAGTTTTATATAACTTCAGTCAAATATTATATCCGCTCCTCAGCCTGAAGTACTGGAAATGAATGAAGTAATAAGTAAAACGTTTTTTCTCACATGGAAGAAGGACAGCTAGAAAGAGGTTGTAGCTATAAAGTTTGAGCTCCTGATAAACAGTATTTCTAGTAATTTTAAATATTGTAAGGCATAAGTGTTACCTTAACCACGAAACTATTCTCCGAAACCGGCTTTGTGATTTCAAATTTACTGTAATGTTCTATGGTGTATATAAGTGATATAGAATATGTAATGTAGTTATAGGTGTGAAATGATTATGTGATTTAGTAAGAATATTGTTTTTAGGCAATATTCAATATCGTTTTATTTCTTCATCAGAGAATAGCTGCCTTTCCAATTTGTTAACGTATATGTTAACTTTATTTCTCATTTAATGTGATGATATTATGAAAAAAATGATACTGACACCATTTCAATAATTACATTTGCTTAGGATCTCTCTCTCTCTCTCTCTCTCTCTCTCTCTTTTTCTTTCTCTCTCTCTCTCTCTCTCTCTCTCTCTCTCTCTCTCTCTCTCTCTCCTCTCCCTTCCCTCCTCCTCCCTCTCTCTCTCTCTCTCTCTCTCTCTCTCTCTCTCTCTCTCTCTCTCCCTCCCCTCTTCCTCTTCCTCTCCCTCTCCCTTTCCCTTTCCCTCGGAGGGAGAGGGAGGGAGAACTTGTGCGACTCGGTTTTGAAAGTCCAGCAGCAAGGAATCAAAATATCATCAATTAATCATAATCAATTGATTTGTAAATATTACGGTTATATAACAGATCAATTAATTACAGCATTCACATAATTTGTTTTGAGCGATTGTCATTATACTTGCCTGGCTTTGTCTCGTAGGCTATCATCTATTTATTAAATGACGTTTGGTATTTTTCAGATGTAAACAAGTGCCAAACGCTCCCGGATATATAACTTGATGACGATACTCAGTTGTAATTCTCATAAGACAGTACCGAATACATTTTAGTCATTATATAATGAAATATAATGTCTAAATCATGTAGGTGAAGCTCGAGATAGGCCTAGAAAAAGAGAATCGCCACATATTATTTAAAACTTAATCATATACTGATTGTTTTGCTTGTACCTGTTTTTCATATTGCGTGAGTATTTTTTTTTTTTCATTAACTTACGGTGTTTCCTGAGATTTTTTTTTCTTGACTCACGACAATGCGTATGAACCTTTATACACTCGAAACAGACTAGGAAATTTCTTGAGAATCTTTAGAATCTTCACCCAAACTCTTTTATTCTTTGAACTCTAAATGTAGAACAAATATTAAGCTAAATGAAAGATTTATAGCCTCAGTTGTCATGGCAAAAAATGCTGAGCCTAAAATACTTAATTATGATTATTATTCAAAGCTTCTCTTCTCTCTCGCTCTCTCTCAGGATCATAAAAAACAAGCTTTTGAATTAAAAAAAAACAAGCTTTTGAGTTAAAAAAAACAAGCTTTTGAGTTAAAAAAAAAAGCTTTTGAATTTTTCAGTGGCGAGGGAGGGACGTTAGCCTTTAAGAAGAGCATAGATGCTGGAAAGTTACGAGTGGAAAAGCTCTTCATAGGAATGAGAACACATGGTAGTAACAAGGGACAGGTAATTACAGATTGAAAAGAATAGGAAGTACCGCCTCTTGTAATTGTTCGTGAATGAGACCTGGGTAAATCTAAACGAATATGTACTGAAGTGCTGGACCGAACAGCGCGTCTCAAAACTAAGACAGGTTCCTGCTTTAGAAGTTTACACGAGGGAGGAGTACAGGCATTTTTCCTCCAGGGGACTTAAGAATGTTGAAATAGCGGTTTATACACCGTGGAGATTACTGTGATTCAATGGGTCACGTTATATTAACAAATATTATGTGACTGGTTCAGAAATCAACATGTACCCTGCCTCGAGAGCAAATCTTTAATGATCACGGACAATGCCTCTTGCCATATTAAATTGATAAAAGTCGACCACATCTATCAAGATCTGTGAAATAATATAGTGGCTACCCTGGAATGAAGTCAGAACTACAAATTATTATGGGAAGCAAATAGTAGATAGATATTTATAATATCTATCTACTATATATCTATATCTATCTATCTATCTATCTATATATATTATCTATATAATAGATGAAATTGTTCGTGTCTCATGTCTTACTGCTGCCTACCAAACCCTGCTGAACTGATCTGAACATCAAAATCATTTTACGAAACGCAACTCCGGTCAATTGAGCAATTACCAAGAGATGCAATATCACGGACATCTCAGTCAGATTAAATGAATTACGTCGAG
>NW_028234416.1:10247341-10257341 GCF_977035675.1 Penaeus japonicus | reverse complement strand
GATGATGATAATGAAAAGGATCGCACAAAGCTGCACTAAACAAGGAAAATCACATTACCAGGAATCACATAAATGAGATTTTGTCCAAAGTTATTGCGGACTCTTCCCGTGTAAACATCATTAGCTGAATATATGATCTTCTTTGGGAAAAGGCCTTCGACAGCTCCTGTGATATGTGAACGACTAAAAATATTTTCTTGGTGAGAGGAAGAAAGAATGAGAGCGAGAGAGAGATAGATAGGTAAGTAGGTAGGTAGATAGATAGATAAATAGATAGAGATAGATAGATAGATAGATAGATAGATAGAGAGAGAGAGAGAGAGAGAATGAGAGAGAGAGAGAGAGAGAGAGAGAGAGAGAGAGAGAGAGAGAGAGAGAGAGAGAGAGAGAGAGAGAGAGAGAAAGAAAGAAACAGATAGATTGATTTTTAGATAACTACAGAGAGATAGATGAGATAGTTAAAATAGATAGATGAATAGTGTGTGTGTGTGTATGTGTGTGTGTGTTAGTGTGTGTGTGTGTGTGTGTGTGTGTGTGTGTGTGTGTGTGTGTGTGTGTGTGTGTGTGTGTGTGTGTGTGTGTGTGTGAGTGTGTGTGAGAGAGAGAGAGAGAGAGAGAGAGAGAGAGAGAGAGAGAGAGAGAGAGAGAGAGAGAGAGGGAGAGAGAGAAAGAGAGACAAAGCAATGGATGCCTCGAATACAACACAACACAATATTCAATATTTTCAGCAGCTGTAGGTTTAGGTGGAATGATCAAATCTATTTGGATAACATGAAAACTATTTCAAACATATCTCTATATATTATCATCGTTTTGCTCTCCTAGTTCACCTGTTTTATACTTGAAATAAAAAAAAAAGATATTCGGCTTAATCAAAAGAAAGTTATATGTCATTATCTGCATACTAGTCGCATGAAGAAAGACAAAACAGGGCCTTGTAACAGCTGATTAAAAATCAATATGCTGACTCGTGTTAATTTTATGCTTTCTCAGGACCAATATATTCTTTGTCTCCCTCACTTTTATGGTGACATTGTATTAGTGTTGGTGATAATGATGACGATGATGATGATGAAGGTGATGATGATGATGATGGTGATGATAATGATGAGAGTGATGATGATGATAGTGATGATGATGATGGTGTGGTGGTGATGATAGGAAGAGTAGGAATAGTGGTAGAAGTATCAGCAGCACTAATAATGATGATAGTAATAAATGACAATCTGCATCCTCATTACCACACTAATGAAAAAAACAACAACAAAAAACTATAGCAATAACTCAAACGAAGAACAAAATAACAACAGCAATATAGATGAACTTATGCATCTTTTCTACCCAGTCCCAGTGAAGACATGCACAGACGTCTCAGCCAGAGAGACGAAGAAGCGGAAGAAGATGCCGCCAAAACTGAGACTCCTTTTGATTAATTCTCGGAAGATTAATGACCATAGTCTCCTCCCGTGGCTGCTGATAAGAACGCGAGCTGATGCCGGCTGCTGCTGCGTGCGCGAGAAATGCTTTAATCAAGCCAGTCAATCCAGAATCCAGATCGTATGTTGGCCATAGAATGTCTTCGGGTTCAATGATCTCTTGGACTGAGTTTATATGAATGTCTTGTGTGTTGTGTGATTACCTTTTATGAGTTTATTTACTTCAAGTTAGGTTCTCATAAGAATTTGGTATGTTATGTGAAATGTAAGGTGACGGAATTTGTGGTAAGAACAGTATTCATGATTTGTAGAATTGCAGAATTGCCGAATTTACAGAAAAAAGGCAGTAGTGCATGGACAGCGGATATGAAAAGCTTTTCAAAATAGATAATGTGATTGAATTAATTACACTTCATGGGTATTCCGCTGATACGCACCATGTAAATGATTAAAATGGTTATATATTTCATATCAAGTGAATTTTTATTTTTCATAATACGGAAGGAAGAGTAATAATCTGATAAATGATTCCAAATAAAAATTTATCTTTCACATTTATTTTTTTGATCACTTATATGGCCATTCCAAGAAATCATCTTTCCTGCAGCAGTAAATTACGCACGTGTTTATATTCAGACTTTCTCCACTGAAGCAATTGCATTTGCTTTGTGTAATGTGAAAACGTGTACCATGATAAGCTGTAAATTCTAATTATAGCATCAGTTACATTATGTAATAGATCTTTCGCCATAACACTTGATTCTTCTTTAAACTAGGAATAGAAACATAAGTTTTATTACCTAAGGCAGCGTTACCTAACCATTATCGACGAAATAGGCAGATCAGAGAAAGAAAAAGTCAAGTCAAGTGTGTCATGACATATATGACGCAGGAGGTTTTGGCATGACGGCAGACGTCGTGACGTACATGACGTTGGGGGATTTTGGATCACTTTGTTATCTTATTGTACTATAAGTAATGAGTGAGTAATGATAATAGTTGCAGTCATAATTACTATAATTGCCGTTGACACACAGCAAGTTGCCGACCTCTTGCTCCAACCTACGGCCGATGAAGGATGCACAGGCAGGACGAGAAGAGGAAAGTGACTCAAACCATATCCAGTGTCTATAATGTGCCCCAGTGCCAGTAGGGATGCCTTGTACTGTGGCACTCACAGTCATAAGCACAGGTTTCCTTCCTCTTCCCTACCTCTTCATGTTATCTTCATTAAGGATGGTTATAGAAAAGAAGTTGCATTTTGTCCTCCCATAAAACAGCAATACTTCTATCACACAAAATATAAGGATAATATTGCGCTGATATGAACCCTATACTACAAGCAGATCCATGTCCGTCCACAGAACTAAAAGCAACCGCCAATATTTCTGTTAGAAGAACATTGAATAAGAGAACCCGAGAAAGAAAGAAAGAAAGAAAGAAAGAAAGAAAAAAAAAAAAAGGATAAGCTTAAATATACGCAGCTGGGTAATCCATACATACATCAATGTGATTTTTGTTGTTGCTAACATTGCTAGGAAGTAATATTTTACCGACATGCATGCATTGCTTCCCAGCACCCCAAGTAAGGAAGCACTAATCTAAGGCAGAAGTGTTGCTTCACCATTCTTGTAAATCTAATAATAAACATAAGTTTTATAATTCAAGGTTATTATATTATCTTATTCTTGCACATCTAATTTTGTCACAGAAAAACAGTAAGCAACTTCTCCAATATCTTTCAACAGAAATATATTGTGTAGCTTTATATCTTTATATCTTATTATCCCAAACTAAGTTACAGAGTCATATATGGGGCTTGTGTCCATGACCTCAATAACGAAGACGAATAAGACATATGGAGATATATGAATATTTCCATACGCAATTTCTTTTTTGTCTCCTTTTTTTTGTAAATCATATTACTCCAACATTCGAAAAAATTAAATTAATTTTCTGGGACACGCGAATGAGCCGGGAGATTATAGAACATCTTTGCTGGACTGGTTTAATGAAAAGAAAATGAAGAGCTAGAAGAAGGCAGAAAATTAGGAACCAGGACAGGCTCGTGGAAGAAATAAGGCAATCAAGAAAAGAAGAAGAAGAAAAAAGAAGTAATAGAGTTGGGAAGAACCAGAGAAAGGGGGCGTAAGGTAGCAGCCCACGCCGTTGAAACGGCTCTTCAGTAATGTAATTACGTAACTTTAGACCTGTGGGATTGGTGTTTGTCTGTTCCACTTTATCTCGAGTTTTGCTCATTTCTATCGTCAATTATGATGCATATTTGCATATATGACAAAAAATTAACTTTCACGGAAAAAAATGTTAATTTTGAGAAGCTATAACATAAAGGTCGAACACACACACACACACACACACATATACTTATACATATATACACACAAATATACTGTATATATGCATGTGCCTGCGCGCGCGTGTGTGTGCAAAGCCCTCCTTCGGCGTGGCTCGAATCCCTTCTCCCAAGATGCGAGAGGACAGATCAACACACACTACACTCGCATCCCGAGGGGGTAGGGGTAGGAGCCACAGCCGAGGGGGTATTTGCATTTCTATATGGAATGCGTCACTGCAATATTCCATGATTCACGTAGAAACAACCTCGGTAACCTGGTCTTTGATTTGAATTTCTTCCTGAATCCTGCTGTGTGTCCACCGGGATTATCTGACCTGGGTTCACGACTGGTGTTGGTGGGTTTTAGGTGGGCGGGGGGTGAGGGATGTAATAGTATATACATACATATGTGTATATACATACATGTGTGTGCATATATTTATACACACACACACACACACACACACACACACACACACACACACACACACACACACACACACCCGCCTAAAGTATCAATCTCATGGCAGAAAATTATCTGCTCCACAAACTTATTTCCGATCCGAGTCATATCCATGAAAAGTGAAAAAAAAAAGAAAAAAAAAATGGCGTCTGAAAAACAAATGGATTCCAACTCGAAGTGGAGGAGGAAAATCTCTCAACCTTCGACTTCGACATGCAGAGATTAGAATGCAACAGAGGAAGTGATTCAACGTTACTGTATTCTTCAGAAGAGAGGAAGTGAATCTTGAAAAGGACCAAAAGGTGATTGAAAAAAAAAGAAAAATCATCTGAATGTATTGCACATCATGGGACGAATTCGACTGCCTGTCCTTGTACCTTTGTTTGATGCGAATGGCGCTTTCGGTTTCTCATTTGTTCTCTTGCTGTGGTTTATTTTGTTGTCGTTTGTTTTAAGTTATTCTACGAGTCCTTTGGAATATCTTACGATTTGTGTTGCTGTCTGCGTCTCAATTCGTTTTTGTCTGTATACATATGAATGTATGTATATATATATATATATATATATATATATATATATATATATATATATATATATATATATATATATATATATATATATATATATATATATATATATATATATATAAATATATATGTACATGTATAACAGAGAGAGCGGGATATATATATATATATATATATATATATATATATATATATATACATATATATATATATATATATATATATATATATATATATATATATATATATATATATCCCGCTCTCTCTGTTATACATGTATATGAAAGTATTTATGTTTAACGGTTAACAGAGCATATGTCTGACCTGAGATACATGATCAAATTACAATACACAGATGTGACCTTCACAATTATCGGATTTCGTATATCCCCCAGGATCGGGCAAAGATTCGTTAAAGGCAGCACCTGCAACTTTAGCCCTTCTGGAAATTCTGGTCATCTCTCCATCATAGGAATATCACCCTCAAAGGCTGACCCGAGGGCGGACCTATGAATTAGGATGAACCGAAGTCAGCCAATCAGGAAATCGCGACCCAAGCTGACACTTGGAATAGTTACGCCTACTTTCCTGTAGACGGCTCATCGCCCCGCCTAGCGAGCCGTCCTAAGATATACTGACGATAGCGAAGTCACTCGAGGTCCTTGACCTTAATCACCAACACCAACTACTCGCACTTCTGCATCTACGATTGTGAACTAGTGCTAATCCCGATCTTTATTTCCAGAGTCATTTCTTGTTATATCTATATATATATATATTATATCGTGTCATATTATTGAAGTTATAATATATTGTTATTGTATCAGCTGCTGTGTTTGACACCAACCTTATATTTCTCTATGTGTGGATATTAGAGTAATCTATACCCATCACATAATCTGGTGGCAGCGTACGATGAGAACCTCACGTTTCTTATTTTCGCAATAATTGGTACAATAATTAGCTACGTACCACGATAGCGAATAATTTTTTCCAGTGTCACACAGCATACAGCGCATCAAGTTGACTGACAGGACGAAGACATCGGTAATGAAGGTTAGTTGCGACTAAGGTCGATATCCCTCGTGTCATTTTTCTTCCTCTTAATTGTTTTTCACACCCTAGTGTTGTGCCTTGTGTTACCCACTTTTTTTTCTTTTTCTTTCTATTGTGAAGTGACTGGATTTCTTTCTCGCGCCTATTCATGAGTGAATTACGAAGTGGTAAAGTGTTCAGAAATCTCAGGGAAACTACCGAAATTTTCTTTGGGTTGGATACTGTCCCTTCCCATTCTCCCTCCCGTCCCGTTTCCCGATCTCTGACCCCCCACACAATCATCTCAACTGCTAATTCCACCACTGTCCCTCCCTCTGACCTGACCCCCACCCGCCCCCCCTTCTCCAACATGACTTTCCAACCTCACCAAACATTCAATATCGTACAGAAATTTGATGGCTCGTCCATTCCGGTTGAAGATTTCTTGGAAAATGTTGAATCTATGATTATTCAAGGTGGAATGTCTAGAGATGACCCCTCTTTCGGCAATAAATGCGTAAACGCGGCTGAAACACGTTTAGAGCTTACCTCAGCGAAAGTACGTAACGCGATTAACGCCTTTAAAACATTGCCATCCGAATTGCGCAGTTGGAGTTATTTCCAAGATATATTTAGATCTTCGTTCAAATCCTTGGATGTAAGTCACCATATTCAGTTCGCGAGACTTATTCAATTAAAGCCTGCTTCCTTGTCCGAAGAAGACATTCGATTCTTTATCAATCAGCTTCGGGTTCAAGTTTCAAAATGGGTTAAGAGTATTCCCCACAACCATGACTCCCACGTAAAGTCCTTGTTTCACGACCATCACGTTTCCTCTATGACGTATATGGTCAAATCTATCCTAGTTGCTTCTTTACCTACTTCTGTACAAGAGCAAGTTTGGGAACCCTGTGAAGATACTGATTTACTTAAGTTACCCGGCGAATTTGCCAAGTCTATCAGAGAGAAGGCTCCCACAGTATCTGTCAACGCAGGCATTCCCACGACTAAGGCAAACACGACCACACAAGACAACACACCCTTGCGTAACACGAACAAGCACAAACAACCAAACGACAAACCACAACGCAACCCTAACCAGCGGTTCCACAACCATGACACGAAAACACAACACTCGAGACAAACCTCCCCTCACAGATACAATACGGGACATAAAACTCGCTTTCCCCCGTCATCTAACTCACCTCATGTACCCAGACGTAAACAACCTTGCGTCACGAATTGGGCACCAGGCAGGGATCAGTGTTTTAATTGTTGTGCGAAAGGTCACGGTGCCGACTCATGTTATTCGACACCGTACTGTCCTTATCATGGCACACGCTCACACCCTTGGCCTCACTGCTCAGCGTTCCCTGACCAGGTGGATCAAACATACAAATTGCTCCAGCAACGCCAAGCAAACCGCCATTTTTTAGGGAAAAGCCAAAAACACCCAGACACGGCGACACTACAAGCACAATACCGGTAACACACCACATTGTCTCGACTAGTTGCATCCCTAATGATATCACTCAACCGCCTTTGCTTCCATCTATATTGAATGACAAGCCTGCGTATTTCTTCTTAGACACCGGATCTTCTTGTTCTGTGGTCTCGTTGAATACCTTGCGGAATTTTGATTTATCATTAGAATTGCAACCGAGTCAAACCACCATTTGCGGGATAACAGGTGATAAGGTATCAGCTTTAGGCAGCAAAGTCCTTAACATTTCTCTTGGTAGTGAAATTTTTGCTCACAAGTTTGTCGTTGTAGAATCTAATTTTACCCCCGGACACCTCTTGTTGGGTCATGATTTCTTATACCGTACAGGTATTTCCCTCCACCCTCAGAGTAATAGCATTACTTTTAATGGTCAGAATTACCTATTAAGGACTCCCTCTTGCCTATGGACGCATGCCGACCCATTCACACCCGCAATGGCAATCTATGAAGTCACACATGACCATAGTCACACCATGTCTACACCTCACTTCCCATCCTCTCCTACCCACCACCCCCCTACCCCTCCCACCCGCCCTCGCTTCACCTCTCCTCTCGCTGCGCGCGCACCCGCATCACGCAAACCTTCGCGCGCAAAACACGTTGACGACTGTGCGAAATCTTGGACCGCTAATGATAATGCTCCTAAGTTTATAGCTAGTGCTACCACTACTATCCCGGCATTTCATGATCTACTGATAGACGTTTCTTGTCCTTCGGCAAATGGTACCGCTTTGATATTACCTGATAATATACGTGTAAAAGGTTGTGCAACATTACCTTCCTTGTATAATATCACTAATAATAGATGTCAGGTGCATGTATTTAATCTTACCCCGGCCCCATTGACTATTAACGCTGGTGTACCTGTAATATCTTATGAATTCACAGAATTGCCTATCTGCGAATTTGATTTACCTGTTCCCTCCCCTGTTTTTTCTGCAACATCATCTTCCCCTGATGAGCAGAGCTCTGATCATGTTCTAAAGCAAAATTTAGATTTTCATGAAGGATATGATATTTTGCATACCTTATTTAAAGAATTCCCAAGCGTACTGCCAACCAAGGACCGTCCTATCGGGAAAACAACATTGCTTCAACACTCCATTACCCTCGAGCCTGATGCTAAGCCTTCGTACATACCGAGTTATAAGATCCCTCATTCGAAGCGACAGGCCTTGGAAAAGGAAGTTAAAACAATGTTAGACATGAATCTTATTCAACCAAGCAATTCACCCTGGGCCTCCCCCCTCCTCCTTGTTCCAAAGAAGGATAATACTTTCCGCCCAGTGGTCGACTATCGCAAGTTGAATAAAGTAACAGTGCCAGAACCATTCCCAATTCCTAATCTTAGATTGTTGTTGCAAGACATTGGCTCTAATAATAAGATTTTTTCAACTATTGACCTTGCTAAAGGCTTCCTGCAAGTTCCTATGGCTCCTGAAAGCGTGCCATATACGGCTTTCTCGACTCATATGGGACACTTTGAATTTTTAGTATGTCCTTTTGGCCTTCGCAATTCCCCTCTCACATTTAGCAGATTAATGTCACTTGTACTATCAGGATTAATTAATGATCAGGTCCTCGTGTATTTAGATGATATTTTAATTTGCTCACCCTCCCTCTCTGAACACGAGAAGAAATTGCGCCAGGTTTTCAATAGGCTATCAACTGCAGGATTATGTATTCAACCTAACAAGTGTCAGTTCTTCAAGTCTAAGTTAGAATTCTTAGGCCATACCTTGTCATCTAAAGGTATTGCACCTAATGATTCAAAAGTTAAAGCCATTGCCGACTTTCCAACACCTAAGAACCAGAAGGAATTGAAGTCATTTTTAGGCCTTTCAGGTTTTTACAGGCCGTTCATTCAAGGTTACGGGTCCATCGCGACACCGCTTAATCATCTCCTTAAAAAGGATACTACTTGGCAGTGGACAGACGAGGAAAAAGCCGCATTTACAACTCTCAAATCGCGACTAATTAAGGCTCCACTCTTAGCCTTCCCCGATTTCAGTTTGCCTTTTGTCCTCACCACTGATGCCTCAAACCTCGGGCTCGGAGCAGTACTCCACCAGAAACATGGCCATTCTGGAAAAAACGCAGCCCATTGCTTTTGCAAGTCGCGCCCTCAATTCAGCGGAGAAACGCTATCACACGACGGACCGTGAACTTCTCAGTATCACATGGGCCCTCCGTCATTTTCGAGAGCTAATCTTGGGATATCAGATAGAAGTGCACACTGATCATTCCCCCCTCACGTCCATATTTAAGGGTAGGGACCCTCATGGACGACGCGCCCGCGCAATTGAAATTCTTGCAGAGTTTGACGTCACCATTGTTTACTTACCCGGGAAACAAAATGTCGTTGCCGACGCGCTATCACGCGCCCCTCTCTCTGACGCTCACAACCTGCCTGAATCTAGCTCCTCGCCCACCTTTGCCTCCCGCAAGGTGAAATTCTCTGACATTGCACCGATCTTGGCAAATACTGCCGCTCCTACCGTTGAGGATCCTTCGGAGGACGAGATCCGGTCTGCACATGTTAATGATCGCCGTTCCGACCCCATTCATTCTGTTACCGCCCCGGTCTTGGCTGCCCCAGCCGTACCTCCCATGGACCCACCCACGGAGGACGAGATCCGGATAGCGCAACGTAATGATAATCTGTACGGACTCTTAATT
>NW_028234416.1:10192341-10194841 GCF_977035675.1 Penaeus japonicus | reverse complement strand
CCATAATGGTGAGTGTGGTGACGGTCGTAGTGGTGTGGATGGTGAAGACTGCGATGGCCGTGTGGTTTGTGATGGCCATAGTGATGTGGATGATGAGGACTATGGTGTTAAGGATAAGGTAAGCCGGGTTGTTGTGACAAAGAAACCGACAGAAGTTTGAGAAAAGCACTGCTGTCCATCGGGCATCAGGAGGCGAGTGGGAAAAGGAACATTTCAGACGCTTGAAGGAAGAGGTTGGGCTTGCAATCAAGGATCGCGGGTGATTGATATTGCAAAGCTAACGAAAATGAAAGTCAGTATGAAAAACCAAGAAGAATGCGCCGCGGTGAGGAATGAAAAAGCGATAGATATATAAATAGAGAGTAATGTCCTCCTCACTACATAATGAAACTTAAATCCCTGACCATAAATTGTGAGCGTTATGATAGTAAGAGTGTCGCATCTCATTAAACAAAATGGTCATTTATGAGTGATAAAAGACAGATTATTGCAAATTGGATGAACCCACCGGCGAATTATTCCATTAGTCCGAACAAACAGAGAGAGTGATTTTTCTCTCAGCTCACGGTGAATAAATATCAGGAAAACATCAGACACTGAATTAAAAACTCGAAACTGAACCTCGACAAGGCTTCCTCTCCGAAAGTGTAGTAGCGAATTCCTATTTTGAGAGCCACACACACACACACACAAAAAAAGGTAAGTATCGCTTCTTCTTGAAAACAAATTTAAGATGTTTTGAATACAAGCCTTTGATATAAGATAAAGCAATAAGTGTGAACTGATTATTTTCGGAAAATTCACGCTAGATCTTTCATTCACGCCAATCACTGTGAGACTATCGGCTTAGTCATTTAGTAAGCTTGAAAGGCCAATTAAATGTGGGAATGCAGACTGAGTGCTGTTTTGACTGGCTAGTGATATCAAAGAGTGTTTTCAGGCTGTGCATTACCCCCACAGCTCTACTGAAGGCCTGTTGTTCATAGATCACTAGTGTTTACGCCAAACTCCTGCCGGCACGTTCGTGTTTTTTGATGGCAATATAATATGCGATATTCATTTATTCATTCTATATATATTTTTTTTCATGACGATCCTCTAACCGCTAGCATCACTTCTATCATCATCATCATCAACACCATTATCATTATCGTCATCATCATCACATCACCACCATCATCATCACCACCACCACCATCATCACCACCACCATCATCACCAGCATCACCACCACCATCATCATCACCAGCATCACCACCACCACCATCATCACCACCACCATCATCATCATCATAACATGCTACAGGAACAGCCACGGTTCTGAAATAATCCTAATGCTAATGCTTCTCGCGAATAGCTAGAAGAAACACCCCTGAAGGAGAGCCTTGTCATGTTCTATCTCTTGGAATCGACTTAAGTGCGGCGTTTAACAAAGCTTAAGAGTCAAATCCTTTCACGCATGTTGCAGTATGTTGCACAAGAGTTACAACACGGATTATGTTGTTATATGATATGCAATGATGTTCTTTTGATGAACACCTGATCCATTAATGACTCTGATATCTAAATGATGTAAAAAGCAAGAATTTTATGCAGTGTAGAACAAGAGTTTGCGAGATACTAAATGACTTAATTAGATAACAATATATAAATGATCATGCTAAATATCTTTCGTTTAATTAAGTCTCCCTTTCACGTACTCACTAAGAGCACTATATATCAATATATCTCAGTTATACACCACATAAGTAATGATATTAGTGGAAGTTTTAAACCAATAACTAACAAATATAACAAATATCATGTAGGGTTAGTGATCCCTTACAGATAAAAAACACTAGAAATGCATTCATGCAGCTTCTAGTATCAACATCAAACAGATAATGATAAAGATAATTATGGAGATAAAAGTAAACAAAACTTTTACCTCAATAGGCTTATAGTAAAATTATCCGCCAGACTCGAATTCGACTCTGGGTCCTCGATCAGGTATTAGTTGTCTGTTATCAAAGTCCTATAGATTAGTTCTATTCTCTTTCTTTTTGGTCTCTTCTCCTCATTAACTTTAAGAACAAAAAACAAATGAAGATAAGCAGTGATCCATTCATTTACTTCATGTTATACAGTATGACATTGAATGATATATATCAACATAATTTTCAAAATCTAAAAGCTAGGACCTCCAGAACCACAAAACTAACAAGAGACGAAAGGAAACAACCAAACAACCGAACAACTCTGGGATTCCCTTCCACACTTAAGACTTTATTTCTGTGATGTGAGTTCTATGGAGATAATATAAACTGACTGATATAACTATAACTATAACTACATATATATATATATATACATATATATCTATACTGTATATATATATATATATACATATATATCTATACTGTATACATATATATATAAATATATATATATATATATATATATATATATATATATATATATATATTATATATATATGTATATATATATATATATATATATA
>NW_028234416.1:10149841-10159841 GCF_977035675.1 Penaeus japonicus | reverse complement strand
ATGTCTTAACTCGAACTGCGAGCTCTGAGGGTCATACTCAAAACTTTTAACCGTCCCCGCGTGACGTCACAGCACCTCGTAACTTAAGGGTGGTCCCGAGCACTCGTACCGGTATGAACCCGGAAATAAGTCGTGCTAGTTCCGACTTGTGCAAACGAGATTTGTATAGATTATGATTTACTGACTGTCCCAGACACAGTAAAAGGCGTCATATCAATTTATATTGTATCTATGTATCATAAATACCTCCATTCTCCCCATCCACTTGATAAAAAGAAGATAAGTAATTATAGAATGCGCTCATCGTTTACCCTATGGAGTTTACGACAATGCATATTGAATACACTATAGAGCTTTGGGAAAAGAAGGTATCTTGTCATAGACGAAGGTATATATGTATGTATGTATGTATATATATATATATATATATATATATATATATATATATATATATATACATACAAACATACATATACATTTATATATACATGCATATATATAAATTCATATATATATACATTCATAAATATATATCTGTATCTCTGTCTATTTATTTATCCATCCAAATATCCATCTATCTGTTTTTATAATCAACTATATCTCCCTCTCGCTCTCTTTCCCACTCCCTCTCTCTCTTTCGCTCGCTCCTACCCCTAATAACCGTGGCTTCCAATTGGTAGTTACGTCTAAAGGGCTGACTGTTGATTGGTCAATTCGAAATGGTCCCGCCATCTGAGGGTATCCCATTGAACTACAGTTATGAGGTTTTCTTTCGGTTACGATATTTTATTTTTTCTCTGAGTATGGGAGATTTGCGACCTCGTAGGGACATCGTGCCTTACGAGAGCGTAACCCGCTGCGACGTCTTAAACTGCCAGAGTTTTGAGTATCCGGCCCCGAACTCTGAGAGAGAGAGAGAGAGAGAGAGAGAGAGAGAGAGAGAGAGAGAGAGAGAGAGAGAGAGAGAGAGAGAGAGAGAGAGAGAGAGAGAGAGAGAGAATATCGTAGGCACCTCGTAACCGAAAGAAAACATCATAACCATAGTTCGATGGGATACTTGGATGGATAGATAAATAGACAGAGATACAGATATATATATTTGAGTGTATATATATGAATATACATATGCACGTATGTATACATAAATATATATGCATGTTTGTATAGATATATGTAACACACTCACACACACATATATATATATACATATACATACATATATACATACTAACTTCGTCTCTGACAAGACCTTTTATTTCCCAAAGCTCTATTGAGTATTCAATATGTATTATCGTTAACTCTATAGGGTAAAAGGCGAGCGCATTCTACGCTATCCTATAATTGCTTGTTATCTTCTTTTTATCAAGTGGCTTGGGAGAATGGGGGTATTTGTGATATACAGAGGCAATATGAATTGATATGACGCTGTATATAGGACGGTCAATAATACATAATCTGTACACATCTCGCTTGTACAAGTCGGAACTAGCACGACTTATTATTTCCGGGTTCACACCGGTACGAGTGCTCGGGACCACCCTTAAGTTACGAGGTGCTGTGACGTCACGCGGGGACGGTTAAAAGTTTTGAGTATGACCCTCGGAGCTCGCAGTTCGAGTTAAGACATGCGCGGCTGTCCCTTTTCCGCAGTTCTCTTACTCTCTCTCTCTTTTCCTCTGGCAATCTCTCTCACTCTCACTCTCACTCTCACTCACTCTCTCTCTCTCTCTCTCTCTCTCTCTCTCTCTCTCTCTCTCTCTCTCTCTCTCTCTCTCTCTCTCTCTCGCTCGCACTCCTTTAATTGTATATCTCCCGCTTCATAATTCTCCACTTCTGCTACGTAATTCCCAATTCATCTACTCTGTAATTCGCACACCTGTTCCTTAGTTATTCGTACTTCTGCTCCGTAATTCCTACTCATCCTTCGTCACTCTCACTCCTTTTAATGTGTAATTCGCATCCCTTTATCCCCACCATTCTCTTTTCTCTCGCGTCAACATTCAATCGTTTATGCGCAACCATCATGTAAAATCCCTTTGAGTATGTTCTGCTGGAATATTGTCGAGATAATCAATTCACAAATTTCAGATCAAGGTGTTTCGAGGCTTCAGTCACGCGAACGAACTTAATATGCTGAATATACCGTATTTTCAATTGCCAACATCAAGAACTGATATCATTGCATTAATACGGAGCTCACTTAAGTCTATTTTTACCTCCTGCATTGCTTAATTTGAAATAGATGAATAGCCATACATGATTAAGCAGGTTTTAGGTATATAAAAGGAAAACAAGTTTAAACGTAGAGCGTTTTTTAACCTAGAACACATATTTTTTTTTACGAGTGTTTGATTCAGGGAAGTAAAAACTCCAATACATTTTTTAAAGAGAATATACAAACAAAATAAAAGTAATTTTCGTCACATTCTGATTCACATCATTTAATGTATATTGAATTCATAGCGACCTTCCCCTCTTCTCCAGATGGGGAAATATTAATAAATCGGATATGATTCTTAAAAGATAATTTACTATCTAAACGCCTTCGTAATTTCTATACCTGATTCGGCTAGATATAAGTGAATGTAATTTCCAAAGAAATGACACTCGTCGCTGGTTGGCGAGGAGAGCCAGCCATTGTCATGATCACCCGCCATCTTGTTTTCAAGTAACGTAATTGAAAAATATCCTGTTGATATCAGTTTCATGGCCGTAGGAGCATCGTTTTCTACTTTTTCTCTCGCCTAATTAATTGCTTTGCTTATTGTTTGCGGTTCTTTCTTTAGCTTTCTTTATTTTTCTAGAAGTAATATTGGTATTAGTTCATGGCATTGGAAGCAGGGGATGTGTTTACGTACAGTGTTCTCCAATGTGCTTTTGTTTGCTTATTTTGTTTTGCTGGGATCTAACGACTTAAGTAATTAACCGAATTTAAGATTAAGATAATCCATTTCCTCTTTGTGTCAGTAAATGTAGGCTGCTATATGCTCCCTCCCTTCAGTAAAAAGAATCACTGGATTTACAAATTTATGTGTGTGTGTGTTTTTCTTTTGTTTTCTACCCGATACAGCTTCTGCACGCATTGCCTTCTGTATATATTCACGACCAGCCGTAGATGCGCACGTAAACTGTGATTAATATACAAGAATAATCACAATATTTATAGAATGGCTCGTTGCAAAAGAGAGGAGAAGAAGAAATAGAGATAGATGGACGAGAGAGAGGCAGAGACATCAGAAGAGAAATAATACAGATATACAGATAGGAAAATTGATAGACAGACGAATAGACATTTACACTGACAAACAGAGAAGACAAAAGAGTGAAAGAGAAACGAAACAGGGGACTAACAAAATGCAAATTATGTGGAAATTTGCATTAGAATATCACCTCATTTAACTTTTATTGCACTCGTGATATATATATATATGCAAATTTAATAACACCCTCCTCCACAATCGATCTAATTTAGATGCATTGCATGGAATGAATTACCAATTGTCTGGTTGCAAATCATCGATAAAGACAAATGATTACTAAACATATCACATCAAAGGCTCATATTGCAATAGCATCCCAAAATGTAATCACATTGTAAATTAAAATCTCAATGAAATGATTAGGGTTGCTCAGATCCATTAGCTTTTGATTTCATTATTTGTGTTTGATGTGGTGAAAAGGTGTCCGAATCATGGTTAGCTAGTCGTATCATGTTCCATATATTACTGTTATTATTTTTTTGATAATAGAAAACAATTTGAAGTTAAACTGAGGGTGAGAAAGAGAGAGAGAGAGAGAGAGAGAGAGAGAGAGAGAGAGAGAGAGAGAGAGAGAGAGAGAGAGAGAGAGAGAGAGAGAGAGAGAGAGAGAGAGAGAGAGAGAGAGAGAGAGAGAGAGAGAGAGACAGAGAGAGAGAGAGAGCCATCTGTAGGAAAAGTGAGATAGTGAGATAGACAGAGACAGGTAGAGGTAGAGGGGGCGGAAGAGATACAGAGGTTGAGAAAAAGAATGTAAAGAAACGAAAGCATAATTAACATTCAAATACATCCTCTCTAAAAAGTATGTTATGTTCTGTGCGATAATGCCGTGGGTAAGATTAAAGAAAACTCCCCGGTTTCATGCAAATTAGCTTCGCGTAGCATATCGTCCAGTGATAGGATTTTCTAATGAGGATTTTGCATTTTCCTGACCTGTTTTTTTTTTTTTTTTCTCAAGCCTCATTAGTCATTCCAAAGTCTATGATGCAAAGAATGAATCACAGAGGACCCGAAGACTGGAGACGTGATTACGGTCGCTTGACAAACAGGCTTATCGATCGCTGTCTGACGTTTATTTATAATGTCTTTCGTGCTTATTTCCTTTGCTGTGAGACGAGGGAGATCAGGAAAGTTCGTGCTGGAGGGAAGAAGGGAGAGAGAGATAGGGAAAGAGGGAGAGAGGGAGAGGAATCCTGAAGCACGATGACGCCGGCGGTGACGAAGACGTAGATATGGACCGTGGCGCTGAACCCCGAGAGGGAGAGGATGATCGTCTTGGCGCGGTGGACAGTGCAGACGGTGGGGCGCTGGAGAGGGTACTGGACGGCGATGAACCTCTCCACCGTAAAGGCTACCGTCAACCACACGCTGAGGGAACTCGAGACGGACCAAAGGTAGATCTCCAGCTGTGTGGGTAGATGGGGACCGACCAGGGAACCCCCAGCAGGGGGAAAGACGTCACTTAACAATATCGGAAATTAAGTGGTGATGAAGTGGTATATATATATATATATATATATATATATATAACTGATATATATTTATAAGATTTATATATATATTACTTTATATAATTTATATATATAAATCCCCGGTCGGGTTTAGACGCGGTGAGGACTATCGGGAAAAAGAAGAGGGGGGGAAAGGGTGGAGAATGAAGGAGAGATTTAAAAAAAAGGGTGGGGGGGGGGGGGAGAGGAGGAATACAAGGATAAGTCAGAGAATGAGAAAAGAACAAGGATAAGTGAAAGAAAGAAAAAAAAAAAAATGGGGGTGAAAAAAACGAGGCAGATGGAAAAAGTTGAAGGAAAAAAGGCGATGAAATATAAGGAACAAAATGAAAACAAATGAAAAAAATATAAAGAGAACAAAAAAGGAAAAAAAAGCATTCGTCTGCCTTTTCGTGGAAGAGAAGGATTTTAAAAAGAAAGTACGATGAGAAAAAAAGTCGATGATGAAAAGAGGCATTGAAAAAAAATCTCGATCATTTTGAAAGGAGAGATTATTGTTTAGTAAAGCAGGTGGAGATAAAAAAGCCATTGATGTAAGGATGAGAGAAGTAACAAAAAGATGGCTGTTGAGAAAGGATCAAGGAAGAAAGAGAAAGAGAGAGAGAGAAAGAGAGGGAGAAAGAAGAAAGAGAGAAAGAGAAAGAAAAAGAAAGAGAGAGAAAGAGAGGGAGAGAGAGAGAGAGAGAGAGAGAGAGAGAGAGAGAGAGAGAGAGAACAGAGAGAGAGAAGGAGGGATCAGAGAGAGGAGAGAGGGAGAGAGAGAAGAAAAGAAAGAGAAAGAAGAAAGAAGCGAGACGAAGAGAACAGAACCAGGGAACAAACGAATGAAACAGAAGTCAACCCCCACGCCGGTCTCTCGGACGCGACTCTAACACCATGATCCCTCATCATCTGATGCACGAAGGGCGGAAGCGTGACGAAGCCGGCGGTATGGAAGACGAAGATGAACCCCGAGAGGGAGAGGATGATCGTCTTGGCGCGGTGGACAGTGCAGGACAGCCGGGATGGTGGAGATGGTACTGGACGGCGTAAACCAAGGTAACCGAAAGGCTAGAAAGGCTCACGCGAAAGGAACATTGATTTAACGTGAGTTAATACTAATGCTGTGGCGCAGAGGGGGAGAGATAGGGCCTTTAATACAGGAATTAAATATATATATAGTGAATACAATTGGAATGAATGTCGGTATTAATATATAAGTATATATATAAAAATAAAAAATATATATATATATATAAATCCCCGGTGAAAGACGCGGAAAGACTATCGGGAAAAGGGGGGGAGGGCAAGGGGAAGGAAAGGAAAAAGAAAAAAAGGAGAGGGGGGGGGGGGGGGGGGAGAGTAGGAATACAAGGATAAGTCAGAGAAAGAAAAGTTTTTGAAAGAGGGCTTTTAAAATGGGGGTGAAATTACGAGGAAAAGGAAGCCGAAGAAGGAAAAAAGGGATGAAAATACAAGGATCAGGAAAATAAAAAGACAAAAAAGATTAACCTCTAGAAAAAAAATAAAAAAAACTTCGGGAGCCTTTTTTGAAGAGACGAGGAAGGTAGGAAATGAAAAAGAAATGAAAGAATGAAAAAAAGTCGAAAAGAGGCATTGAAAAAAAAAAAAATCTCATTCATTTAAGATGAGAGATTATTATATAAAGCAGGTGAAGATAAAAAAGCCATTGATGTAAGGATGAGAGAAGTAACAAAAAGATGGCTGTTGAGAAAGAGGTCAAGGAATATAAGACACGAACAGATACTTGAAAAGGATATTGATGATAATCACATAATGATAACCACAATAATGACAGCAATGATAATGATAATGATAGCAGAATAACGATAACATTAACAATAATGATGATAAGGGCAATGATAGGCATGTAGATAATCAAAAGAAAACAATTGCTTGACCATTTTCGATGCCATATTGCTCTACCAGTGAATACTATACTGTGTACTACACTATATAGTGAATACTATACTACACTGTACATAAATGCTTCCACTATTATCGGGCAAAGTCTAAACAATACCCTTCATCGTTTCATAATTCTACACACTTATACAATACAATGGATTTGTGCCTGTTCGTAGACCTATCGTTTGATGGATTCTACACTGAATATTGGGCATTTTTGAAACGGAGGATTAGTATTCTGTCAAATATAGTTTACGAATCAAAGCTAATTATCTTTTACTTCTCGTCCTCATTCACTAGCCTTATCATAATTCCATATTTTTTTTCTTTTTTCTTCTTTTTCTTTTCCTTCTTGTTCTTCTACTTACTTTTTTTTCTCTTCTTCTTCGCTTTTTCTTTTTCTTCTTCTATGGATTTTTCTTTTCCTTAGTCTTATCTTTCTTCATTTTCTTCTCCACTTCCTATTATATAACTGTTACTATGTTTTAATACTTGTGTGCTTTCTCTTTAAAGACGTAAAAAAACAGGATGCTTATATATCCCAGATAATACATATCACTATTTTCTGCTTCAGTATATTATTCTACGTTTGTAAGTTGCTTGTTACATTAGCCTTCACTTCAGAATTTAAATGATTTCTAAAGGTGAAATATGAAAAATTCATTGGAAAAGTTTACCAGTGAATATTAACGCTAACCGTAACGTTGTATGGGACGGTAAGTTACATTTGCTGTAAAAGCGGACATGTGAGCGTTCCGTGTTTAAGTCATTAGTATAACATTTTCATTGCCATGATACGTTTTGCATTGGTTATCAAACTGCCATTAAACTGTTAAACGATCAGTTAAATGCTCTTCCTGAAAGGCTGAAGTACATCTTTTTTTTGTTTTATTTCTAGCAGAGAGGGCGGGAAATTGAGACTCACAGTGCATTTGTTGTTTATTCCGTACCAGAAGTTCAGTGTAATGTTATTATGAAAACTTTCGTTTTAGAATTTAAAAATCTTTTTGTTCTCTCTCCTACTAACTTTCTTTCTCTTCCTCTCTCTCTCTCTTTCTCTCTCTCTGTAACCCGGAGAGAAAAGACAGTGAGAAAGACAAAGACGTTCTCTTGTCAAGATCTGTGTGCTCTGATCAACCTTCTGTTCGCCTGCTCTATCTGTGATCTTACTGATAGTGTCCCTCTGTCCTTGCTTATGTATGAGTCGATTCTACTTTCTCTGCCTCAGGCCTTCCGGCTAGCAAACAGCTGCAGCCGGAAGCCAGGTGCAGTTAAAGATGGAAGAGAACACGGGAGAGAGGGAAAGTCAGTTCATACTGAATGCTGGCATTAAAACATCAGGTTAATATAGCAAAGCATAATCAGTGCCTTAGGTCACATAGACAATCACTCTCTCTCATTCTATTTTTCTCTCTCTCATTCTATTTCTCTCTCATTCACTTACTCATTTACTCACTCAATCACTCACTCTCTTTCCCTCTCTGTAAAGCACTGATATTACTTATCATGTGACCTGAGACACTGATTATGCTTCGCTATATTAATTCAATGTTAGAAAGCAAGTATTCGAGATTTCCTGCCTTGCTGCACCCTCTTCTGCCTCTAAACTACAGAGTTATACATAAACAAGGTAGAGAGAAGGTCACTCATCAGAAGGAACACGGACATAGACAGAACAGCAGTGGTCAGAACAGAGCACAAAGCTATGACCTCTAACCGTTAGCTGGAGGCGAGTGCATTTATTGAGCCACCGATAAAGAACATGACAAGAGAAGGTCTAAGTCTTTGTCATCGGCTTACAACTGGTGATGGCTTTCCCCACCGGGTTACACTCTCCCTCTCTCTCTCTCTCTCTCACACACTCTCTCTCATACACACATACACTCTCACTTTTACTCTCTTTCTTTTCTTTTTCAAAAAGCGAGTGAAAAATAAATCGAAAGAGTAAAAACCCAGACCGACAGGATTTCCGAATCACGATCGATTGGCATGTGGAAAAGGTCAAGTAAATATCGGTGTTGTGTATTTATTTGACCTCCCTGATGCCTACTTCGTTTATGGTATAATGGTGTATTCCACGATTATGTAAATATGTGTGTTATATATACGCTTACTAAAACAGAAACACACACTCACACACTTACACGTACACACACACACATACACACACGCACACACACACACATATATATATATATACATACATATATACATACACATATATATACATATATGCCTTCTGGATATTACATTAAGATACGTCAATTCTGAAACTCTTTATTTTTTTATATCTCTCTAAAATTATTTCACAATAGACGAGTTCAAGAATTTATTGAGAACAGGCAATGAAAATACTAGAAATTAAAAATGAATAAATATTTGCGTTTAATTGTTGCAACATCTCTTTGTCAAACATGATGCATTTTTGAGCACTACATATACACTCCACGTTTTGAAAAGTAAGTAAGGACTATTTCACCTGTGTCTATACATAAAATAAACACTGAACTGCCGTTTATGCAATATCTTTTGCGTGTGAGTTTATGGTTATTTGTACTGTGCAATACGTGTGTGCCTCTTTGGGCTGAGTTCAGATCAACTGTTAGTGTTAAACATTTGCAACGCGGTTTGAAACGTTGGTAATTCTAGGAAGTGGGGGGGGGAGGGGGGAGGGAAAGCAAGTTTGTAAAATGTTTTTCATTGTTATGATTCTTATAGTTTTTGCTATTGTTGCGTTCTTGCTTAATTCTTGTTTTTGTTATATTTTTTCATAATCATCGTTATCATTATCATTATTATTATCATCCTTATTATGTAATCATCATTGATCGTATTATTGTTATCATCATCATCATTATCGTTATCTTAGTATCATCATATATTTATTTTTTGTGAGTGTGCGTGTGTTTGTGAGATGTGTGTATGTGTGTGTGCTTATGCATGCACACACTCTTATATGCAAAAGTCGTCAGCAACTTTATCAGGAGATAATGGTTTATATCATATGAAACTAATCACAAATTCATCAATATGGAACAAATTTAAAAACTACTATTGACTGAAATGACTCGTTGATGAAATAATGATGAAGCTCCCCTGTGATATAGTATAAACTGAAGGCATGAAATAATTCACAAAATGATACAGCTCTGTGTTCAGGGTCATCAATACTTCATTGAGTTTTTTTGTGGCTACCGTACTTCTGCAATATCTGCAAGAGATCATAGAAACATAGCGAGTGAAAAAATATATATTATGATTTGTAACCACAAATATGATCTTATGTGTGCGTGTGTGCTTCTTTTTAGATAAAGCCTTGGCACG
>NW_028234416.1:10122341-10124841 GCF_977035675.1 Penaeus japonicus | reverse complement strand
TAATCAGCATTATTAACAACATAACGACAACAATAAAAACAACAACAGCAAAAATAATAACCAAAATAGGTTAATAAGAACTGCAATAGCATAGATTCCAAATCCGTTTAAGTAGATTCAGATCCTATTTTACCGATTTATATATATATATATATATATATATATATATATATATATATATATATATGTATATATATATGTGTGTATATATATATATTCATTCATTTATTTTTCTTTTCTTTATTTCTTTTATTTTCTTTTCTTTTTCTTTTTCTTTTTTCTTTTTGATAAACTCGCTCTCTTTCTCATTATTTTTTTATCATTCTTTAATAATGATAATGGTGATGATGACAGTAAATAAAATTATAACAATTATGATCATTATTTTTTTTAAAGGATAAGGATAATAATAATGATGATAATAGTAATGATGATGATAATTGTAATGACGATAATAGCAATAATAATAGTTATATAATCAATAGTAATGATGATAATATCAATGATGAAAACAGCAATAATGATGATGAAAATATAATTCATATCATTAACAACAATAATGATAAATGATAATAATGATAATAATAATACAAATGCTGATAAGGCTGATAATGATAATAATAATACAAATGCTGATAAGGCTGATAATGATAATAATAATAATAATGAAAATAATAATGATAATGAGAACGATAACAATAATGATAGTAATAGCACTAATGATGAAAATTATAATAATAATATTCATGAAAAAAAACACAATAATGATGGTGATAATGGTGATGGTGAAAATAATGATTATAATAATAATCATGATAATTGTGATAATAATAATAACAATAATGACGATTATACTGATGATGATGATAATGATAATAAAATGATAATAATAATGACAATCATAATAATCAATAAGGATGATAACCATCGTGGTGTAAACACAAACAACAACGATTAACACTACTTATGATTATAAATGTGATCATAACAACCATTCAGCGCTGCGGTAACATCCGTGACTGGCACTCTTGCTGACGAGGTCAATCCCACACAGCTGATGGGTGGAAACAGGTCAATCCTTGCTTAAAACAGGTCATTTAGAACCATATTGCACAGGCTGCTACAGGTTGGCTCGGAATCACAAGATCCTGTACATAGACCCAACATTTATTATTATTATTATTAACATTATTTGTAGTATTGGTATTATTATTATTGTTATTGTTGTTAGTTGTAGTTATATCGTTATTGTTGTTATTATTATTTTCATTGTCATCATTATCGCTATTGTTATTATCAGTATTATTATTTCGATTATTATCATTAGTATCATTATCATTGTCATCATTATTAGTATCATCATCATCATATTATTATCATCATTACTATTGTTGCTGTTATTATAATTATACATATGCAGATATAAACACAGACATACACAGACACATAAACACACGCACGCACACACACACACACAAACACACAGACACACACACACTAGACACATACATATATATATATATATTATATATATATATATATATATATATATATATATATATATATATACACACACATTCATACACACATTTATATATATATATATATATATATATATATATAATATATTATATTATATTATATACACACACACACACACACAAACACACATATATATATATATATATATATATATGCATATCGTATATTATACACACACACACACACACACACACACACACACACACACACATATATATATATATATATATATATATATATATATATATATATATATATATATATACATATCTTATATTATATATATATATAGTATCATTATTATCATTTTTGTTATCATTAAAATTATTATCCTTATTGTTATTTTTATCATTCTTACAATTTTCATCCTTTTTGTGATTATCACTGTTATGATGATCATTTTTACTGTCATTATTATCATTATCATTGTTGTTACTATTATGATAATAATGAGAGTAATGTTGGAAAAGAATTAATAATCATAGTAATAATAAAAATAGAGATAAAGATGATAAAGATAATAATAAATATAGAAATAATGATGATAAAGATAATAATTAAAAGGATAATAATAATAGTCAGTGATGACAATGATAATAGTTGCATTAATGATAATGAAAATAATGTAATAATGATGACAAAAATAATAAAGAATGATCACGATAATCCGTATCATTATCATCACCATCGTTGTAATTATGCCAATTAAATGATAACAAAACAGTAAGGAAAATAATATCAATGATAACAATAATAATCATATAACCACAAATAACGACAATGTTAACATTGATAATAGTGATAATAGATATCTAGTTTATAACAGAATAGGCAGTAATAACAATCATGTTCCTATTGTTTCTACAAATGATACTAATACGATGAGACCTCGCACCGGCTGGCTTCTTTTCCGACTGAAAATACCGCATTAGCGCCATTTTCCGTCTGAATGCTACCT
>NW_028234416.1:10104841-10107341 GCF_977035675.1 Penaeus japonicus | reverse complement strand
TGTTCATATGCTCACAATCCCCTACAGCTTTGCCTCCGCCACTCATACTGAACCCTTATCCCTTGAGAACCGCGGTGCCAGTCCGTGTTTACCCCTGATTCCAAAACGCACACGAGGGTGAGAACCTTTCCTCTTATTTCGCCGTAGTTTCGTATTTTATGGTCTGCGTTTGTATTGAGGAAGGGGGAAAGGAAACTCCAGCAATTATGGGTCAAATTATGAACGAGCAGGAAAGACATGTGACTGATTGTTTTAAGCCAGCTCGGCCATGGCATTTGCTTGAGTCACTGTGGATGTATAATGTATTGTAGAGTATTAGACATGAACAGTATTTATTTTTCTTTTGACCCATTTAACAACAATTTAACAGTGATATGGCACTTTTCAATAAGTCCGTACTATACTGGAGCTATGGATAGCAAGCGATTTCTGATTCGAAAGCCAACAGATCAATGCTTAAGCCATAAATTTCCCCACAGCATTAAATTGCTAGACAAAGTTCATGCTAATCACAAGTTTATGTAAAAAAATATATGATGAAACCATGTCCTGGAGAAAAGCATAGCTGATCAAAGGATAATAAATCATAAGCTGTCCTATGAGCTGTGATGTCAATATGTTGTCTATATTGGCTACATATGTACTTTATATTGTTAATACAATGTTATTATCACACGATGTAAATACCATACATGTAAATAGAATAAATAGATTAACCATTGCGATTAGCGAAGTAAAGTGTTCGAACTGAATATGCAAGACGAGTATTAGAAAATGCCTTTGGCAATATGTGCTCAAAATTCCAGGTGTTTCAGGAACCAAAGCTAAAATATGTGAGGAGTTTCATCTTAACAGTTGTGATGCTTCATAATTATCCTATGGTAAAATGTGGGTGGAGGAATCACACCATGGGTTCCTTAATTAATCAGTGGATGGCAATAGGACAGACTGGTGAAAGATTGCAAGCCTTTGACAAAAGACATTCCAACACTACCGGAATAATATAAGAAATAACCGTGAAAAAATGGTTATTTAGCAGTAGGAAAATATGTTGTCTATTATAGTCATAAGCTTGTTGATGTTGCAATTTCTGGTTTGATATAGTTATATTGTTATTGTTTTTGTTATTTCCTACTCTTTGTATTTATAAGGATTGTTGGTATTCATTAATAAAGTAATAAGTGATAAGTAATAAGTAATAAGTAATAAGTAATAAGTAATAAGTAATAAAAGTGTAAATATGTACGTATATTAGAGCGCTCACCAATAATAACGGAAATATCCCAGGCAAAAACATCAACAACAGCACTAACACGTGCTTTCGTATATATGTATAGGTACGTTAGCATATATGATAAGCATTATTTTCATGATTATGTAATATGGTCTTAAATCATATCTGTTATACATTTTTTTTTCAAATTAGGAGTTTTTCGTTGCATTGAACTATATTTACCGTTGTCTCATTTCATTATTTATTTTCCGGACATGCACTGTCTACCAAGGAGCGTGGCATTACTATGTGGCAGGCTATTTAACATTTCCGTGAACTTCGGAAGAAAAAACTTGCATAGACTGTGATCTGGGTTGCATTCCATTCGCTAGTCGTTACCAAGGCAATGCTAAATTATGTGTCAGAAACTAATATGAACAGAGAAAAACAACAACAACATAGTGCAATTTTGTAGAATCTAGTTATCATAACACATGGTAACATAATAGCCAGATAAACATAAAAAAAAACTAATTTAATTCATTTTAGCATCTACGTACGAATATTTTTTCGTATCAAACCGATAACGAAATCATAAATGATAAGACCTTTTGTGATTTTTGGTCATCTCTCTGTAAACTGACGAATCAAAAATAGGTAAAAGGAAACATCAGAGTGGAAGCATAATCGAGGGCCATTAGGAATTTTGGGGATTTGTACCCTGAAACTAAAAAAATCTTTTGCAGTGAAAGTGGGAAAACGTGACAAGGGCATGTTACTAATAATAGTTAGAGGAAAAGTACATCAACATTCCACTGTAAAAAGTGACTGTTGTAGAGGCTTATGACTGTATAGAAGACGAAGGCTTCCAAGAATTTGTGGATCCTAAGACCGGAAGTGGAGGACGCTGAAGGAAAAGGTACCACAGTGCTGGAGGAAGACGTGTCATTTTGAGGGCTACCTGGCCGGAGCTGTATTCCAGGTACAGGATCCAGAAGCCAATAAACGGATGTACCCTTTCCTCATGGTTCAGTTGTTTCCTCAAAACGACTAAAGGTAAAATCGCAAAGGTGTAAACATCACGGGGTTCTGAGGCCGAGCCCTCGATAGGGTCCACACTTTTTGTTGTCTAGTTGATTTGCAAATTTATAACATTGAATATACTTAGTATAATATTTTGAAGGACAATGAATATGATGTATACATTATATATATACATATACATATCTATATGTGTGTATATATATGTATGTATATATATGTATATATATATATATATATACATAT
>NW_028234416.1:10089841-10094841 GCF_977035675.1 Penaeus japonicus | reverse complement strand
CTGATGACCTCAAACACACACATTTAATATATGTAGATATTTTATAGATTATAAATCATATGCTACATGAAGCCAGATATATACGTATAAAATCTATACACACGGAAACTCTACTCGTCCCCAACTCGTCACGAGCATTTTTCAATCTTCTCCCACAACCACATGTGCATAAAACATTTAAGTTAAAATTGTTAGATGGTCCAACTTGCATACTGGAAGATAAAAATCACGTCACGAAGTTAAGTAACGCTCCTGACCTAAAAGAAAAAAAGAAAGAAAGAAAAACAACAACAACAACAACAGCACAGGTCAACCGGAAGCTTGCTACAATATTTTCTGTTGGAAACTCAGGATAAAGGAATGACCTTTCGACAGCGTCACTGTCCATACAAGATATAGAAGTATAACATATTATTCGTATATGCATATATATATATATATATATATATATATATATATATATATATATATATATATATATATATATATATATACGTACATATATAGATATATGCATACATCTATATATATATATATATATATATATATATATATATATATATATATATATATATATATATATATATATATATATATATGTGTGTGTGGTGTGTGTGTGTGTGTATGTGTGCTTACCACAAAAAACATAAAGACAGTAACATGTACAAAACAGATATAATGAAACACTGCCATAAAATGAAAGGAAAAACTCGCGAGTTTTTCCTTTCATTTTGAGGCAGTGTTTTATTATATATATATGTACACACACACACACACACACACACACACACACACACACACACGCACACGCACACGCACACACACATATATATATATATATATATGAATATATATATATATATATATATATATATGTGAATATATATATATATATATATATATATATATATATATATATGTATTATATATATATATGAATATATAATATATATATATAAATATATATATATATATATATATATATATTATAGTATAATATATATATATATATATATATATATATATGTATTATATATATATGATTATATATGTATATGTATATATGTGTGTGTATATGTGTATGTATATGTATGTATATGTATATGTATATGTATATGTATATGTATATGTATATGTATATGTATATGTATATATATATATATATATATATATATATATATATATATATATACACACACACATATGTACAAAGTAAAGAGCGCAGCCTTGTCTGAAGACCACAGAGCTGAGGCGATGATCACGAGTTGATTGAGTGACAAGCCAGAGAAGTGAGCGCTGGAGGATCTGAGGGCCGGGACTGGGGGAGCTGTTGCACGGCATTTGTTGCAGAACATTTGTTAAATATCTCGATATCATTGTCTTTATTGCTATCATTATCATTATCTTTGCCATTATCATTGTCATCATCATTCATATTGTTATCATTAACATTTTTCCTTTTTATCGTCATTATCGTTGTTTTTATTATCATTGCTATTGCTGTCTTTGCTTCTATCATTATTATTAAAATTTTCGTTATTATTGTTATCATTATTAAAACTATGACTCTTATTATCATATTATTGATACCATTACCATCATTGTTGTTAACATAATTATTAATATTTTTATTGTTTCTGTTGTTATTATTATCACTGTCATTGTTAACATTATTATTACTTTTATTGTGGTTGTTATCATTATTATCATGATGATTATGATTATCATTATCATCATCATTATTACCATAATAATTTGAATGTTACTAATATTGATATAACGTATGTGTATGCATGTCTATAAGTGAATATGTGATCATAAGAAGCTTCACTTATGCAATTGATATTCAATTGAGCAATAGCTCACTCAGTTTCGTGCAAGGTTTCAAATCAAGGTTCCCGAGTTCGCATCCCATACAAAGTCGTTCATTTTTTTTATTTATTATTATTATTATTATTATTATTATTTTTTTTTTTTGGGGGGGGTCGCTATCAAGATCATTTAAAGTTCCATTGTCAATGTTATTATTGGTTACATAATTATTTCTATTAGTTAATCATTATTATTATTATCATTTCCAAGTCTATCATCATTAGTATTGCTCTTATTATCGAAACGCTTACAATTTAAGTATTATCGTTATCATAATATTTATCATTCTGATCATCATCATCATTTTTGTCAACATTATCATAATCATTTAAATATTACTAATATTGATATAACGTATGTGTATACATGTCTATAAGTGAATATGTGATCATTAGAAGCTTCACTTATGCAATTGACATTCAATTGAGCAATAGCTCACTCAGTTTCGTGCAAGGTTTCAAATCAAGGTTCCCGAGTTCGCGTCCTATACAAAGCCATTCATTTTTTTTTTTTTTTTTTTTTTTTTTTGGGGGGGGGGGTCATTATCATAATCATTAAGAGATCTATTGTCAATGTTATTATTGGTAGCATTATCATTTCTATTAGTTAATCATCATCATTATCACTTCCATCATCATTAGCATTGCTCTTATTATCGAAACGCTTACTATTTAATCCTTACCGTTATCATAATCTTTATTATTCCGATCATCATTAAGAGTTCCATTGTCAATGTTGTTATTGGTAGCATCATTGTTATTTCTATTGGTTAATCATCATCATTATCATTACCACTTTCATCCTCATTAGTATTGCTCCCATTATCGAAACGCTTTTCATAATCTTTATTATTCCGATAATTATCATCATCGACATTGATATCACTTTCATTATCAGTTTTTACTATCATAATTGTAATCATCATTATCATAATCATACCATCGTATTATATCATATTAGATACAATGTGTTATGTCATATTGGATACAAATTTCCCCAACTGCATTCATTTTGAACATATTTTTTCATGACGCAATAATAAACATGATCAACACAGACACAAAACACGTACACGCGTGCACGTACACACGCACGTACGCACACACACACACATATGAACAAAGTAAGCAGCGCAGCCTTGTCGGGAGACCGCAGAGCTGAGGCGATGATCACGAGTTGATTGACTGACAAGCCAGAGAAGTGGGCGCTGGAGGGTCTGAGGGCCGGGACGGGGGGAGCTGTTGCGCGGCATTTGTTGCAGAACATTTGTTAAATATCTCGATATCAAAGGGAAATTAGATCATAAGACAGGTCTTACAAATTAAAATGCATCATGAAAGCATGCCATAATTGCATAGTTTGGCATGGAAGTTCTGACGGTATATATACCCTCGAAACAGTCTACCGGCGAAAAAAGTTTGACGGTATACACAGCGTCACGTCAGGGAAAGGGTTAAAGCAAAATAAGAGATATGTGATACATCGCAACGAAAAATAATATGATCATATTATCAAATCATGGTGAGGTTAATAAGACAGCAAACAAGTGTCTGATCACAGGCGCCTGTGACTATACCTTCGGCGGTTAATAGGTACATGTTTTTGCGTGTAAGTTTATGTATATATGTACGTATATGTGTATAATATATATACATATATATATATATATATATATATATATATATATGTATGTATATAAATATATATATATATATATATATATATATATGTATGTATATAAATATATATATATATACATATATATGTATTTATAAATGTACATATACATACATACATATATACATACATATATATATATATATATATATATATATATATGTACATGTAAATGTATGTAAATATATATGTATATATATATATATATATATATATATATATATATATATATATATATATATATATATATATATATATATATACATATATAGTAAGTGTGTATATGTATGTATGTATGCCGTCCTCAGGAAAAAAACATATGTGTGCACACACAACTTATATATATATATATATATATATTTATATATATGTATATATATATATATCATATAGATAAATAAATATGTATATATATATACATATATATATATATACATATATATATATACATATATATATACATATATATATACATATTCATTTGGACTCTGCTTATTACCTTCCATTATTCTATTACTACAAGTCTAGGAATCCATTAGAATCAACCTAGAAGCTAAGACTGTCCTCTTTTTTACCCTTCAAAGGAATCACCACCACACCCCTTCCATACGACTCGTAGCAAGAGGAACGAGCAAACTTACAATCACTCCACCCAACATTATGGAAATTTTATTCCTATCCCGTCTAAGCACTGTCGTCGTGGACTTATGGTCGTCTGACGTAATGTTTCCGCTTGACTTGGGATTAGATAGAGTGAATTTGTTTGAGAATGTTTTTTTTTTTGCAATTGCTGTTACGATTGGTATTTTTTTTTTGTTTTCACTATTGTAGTTAATATTATCATCATTATTATAGGTGTTGTTATTTAATTTGCTTATTAGTTGTATCATTAGTACGATCAGAGCCGCTTTAAGTTTTTATCTCGTTATATTTTTTTTCAGGTTCATGATGCTCCTTCTTTATTTAAATGTTTTCTTTCAAATGTGTTCCTTTAAGAGCTACCATTGAATTATTTTTGATATCTGCAATGTCTCCACGTACATTAAACTTATCTGGATTGCTTATGGATGTAAACTCTGTACTCTTTCCGAAGAAAACCTCTAATATATAATGTTTTTGCGTCTCAGCACTACTCGTTTGTAAACTATAAACAACCCTCAGAAGGGGAGAGTGACTGGCCTTTCCTCGTTGCTTCGTTAGGGGATTCTTCGGTGCTTCACTTCGGAGAACTGGTTTACTTCTTAGGCCTGGTGGGCGTCCTGCTCTGTCGCTGGTGATTCGCAGTGTACCTGTGCTTTCCAACTCCATTTTTAAAAATTCCTTTAGATTACTAATATTTTTTTTTTCTCGTTCGTTGTTTATGGCGAGAGCTATCCATACTCAATCCCGATTTACTGATTTTTTTTTTTTTAAGCTTAATGTATTTTCCTATTAATGACCAATTTTGCTTT
>NW_028234416.1:10069841-10072341 GCF_977035675.1 Penaeus japonicus | reverse complement strand
TATCCTCCCACCACCCCTGTGGCTTCTGAGCATGGTCTCAGTGCACAGCTTCCCCTTGTTGGACTCCGTGGTGGGTGGGGGCGTGGGAGGATGAATTGAACGCTTATATCTATGGCATCTTACACAAAAAAACCCTGACTGACCCCCACGTTGACGAACCTGGCACGAAGATGACCAAGGCTGTCACCTTGGAACCTTTTAAGGTCCTTGGAGACAAAAGTAAAAAGTTGGGAAAGGCTCTGGCGTCGGTTCAGAGAAAGCCTACCCAAGAGCCTCGGGCTGGACCCTCCAAACCAGCCCTTGGCACTGACAAGTCTCTGGCGTCGGTTCAGAAGACGAGTCAAACTAAAAATGGAAGCCAGACAGGACCCTCCAACCCTGCTGGCCCCAATGCCAAAATTCCGGCGTCGGTTCGGAAGGCAGGCATTAAGCGTCCTCGGCCCGAGTCGGTTCCCCCAGTTTAGGGTTCCCCATAAACCGGAAGGATTCGACAGCGCTTATCAGATGGTACGGGCTCTGGAAACCCAGAGACAGTGCCGTCTGACGATTAGAATTGCCAAAGACAAAGGCATGATAATCATCCCTAAGGACCAGTCCACTCTCACCTTCCTCCAGGAGACTGACAAGCTCCAGGACGGACGGAAGGTGAGTTTGGGGGCCCTGACTTCTGATGAGAGGAAGTCCAAGATGGTGCTTCTTGGCTTCCCTCAGATGTATGACCTTGAGGTCATCACTGCCCATCCCAAGGTGGTGGGAGCTTCCCGACTTTCCAAAGGGAAGCACCCAACCAGGCAAGTCCTGGTCACCTTGAAGGGAGCCCCAGTTGCGTCCTTGGACCTTGGTAATTGGGGCTCCTACAACCTCAGGACGTATGTCCCTGATCCACTCCGTTGCTTCACGTGTCAGAAGTACGGACACCACCAGGCCACTTGCTCTGCAAAGCCGAAGTGTGGTGTCTGTAGTCAGGCACACAGCACGGAGGTGTGCCTCAAAGCACACAAGGAGGGCAAGCGGGACACTACTGCCAAGTGTCCCAACTGCCACAAAAAGCACCATGCCTGGAGCCTCGGATGTTCCGTCAGGAAGGAAGAGGCTCTACGGCGACAAGAGGTCGTTGCAAAACGACCGGACTTTGTTCCTGCCCCTCCAGGCACTTACGTCTGGGGGCAGGGGTAAGGGCTCCCCCCCTCCTAAGAGGAAGGAAGCACCGCCCAAAACAAAACCACCACCGGACACCTCCAACACAAAGGAGTTTCCGGCCCTGGTGGGTGTTCCGAGACGGAAACAGACCCGGAAGGGGTCTGGGAACACACCAAAGGCCAACCCAAGAGCGGAGAGTCAAACTCTGTTTACGGAGAATGACTTGACGCTCCTGCTGACGGCGGTTGTCACAGCAGTTGCGTCAGCATTGGGACGGACCAGTGAAGAGACGGAGAAGGCAGTCAAGGTCGCTGTCACGGCAATGACCCAGACTGTCGCTGCCCTGAAGGAAAGGGATGTAAGGCCCAAGGCCTCTACACCCAATCCAACTCAGGGCGAGACTCCTCTCCCCACCCAACCCGCGGCCAAGACCACACTGGCAGAGCCTGAACCCAAACCCCAAAGGGCGAGGAAGCCACGACCATCCAGAGTGAAGGTCAAGGCGACCAGGGGTTCTCCACCTCCCAGGAGACCCAGCCCTTCTAATGGCTCGACCTGTCCTGACGACAGTGACGAGTCCAGTGAGGAAATCACGATCAGTGAGGAACTCACCAAGGAGTTGTCAGACTCCGAAATGTCTGACGTTACCCACACTGGGGCGTCAGACACTGAGACCGATTATGTCGACGTCATTGACGACGCAGACTTAATGGACTCAGATTAGCACAATGGCTCCTAATCTAAGCATACTGCAGTGGAATATCAACAGCTTTTCCCGGAGGAATGCCCTTCTCCACGCGATCGTGCGATCTCGGAACATTGACATTGTCATGCTCCAGGAGACTTTAACAGGAGACACTGTTCGCTTCTCAGGATATCATCCCTTTGTGTTGCCCTCTAACCAAGGCACCAGAGGTTTGATTACCCTGGTGAAGTCGAATATTCCCTGCTCCCTGATTGCCGATCCTGTGCAGTGTGGAGGTGTTGAACTCCTAGCAGTTGAGATCCATATGGCTGGGGGACCCCTCAAGCTGTACAATGTGTACAGCAGGCCAACCTGTAGGAGCTTAGATATTAGTGAAGTCTGTGCTGCTGCGGCACACGAGCCAATTCTCATAGGGGGAGACTTCAATGCCCACCACCCCATCCTGGCTCCCACGCGGAACCGGGATGCGGCAGGCTATCACATAGCCGCGGTGCTTGAGTCATGCCCCGAGATTGCTCTCCTCAACAACCAGGAGCCTACGCACGTTGGCGGGGGGGTCCTTGACCTTACCTTTGTCACTGCGGCCTTGGTCGAGAGGATTCGTTGGTCTGTGGACAACACTGCCACGAGCGATCACTATGGGATAGTCACCAC
>NW_028234416.1:10037341-10039841 GCF_977035675.1 Penaeus japonicus | reverse complement strand
TAAGTGTTAGCTTAGGAGACAAGAAAAGGGCCACATGGATCAGGCAACAAACAAAAGTAGAGGATATACTCAAGAGTGTCAAGAAGGAAAAGTGGCAGTGGGCTGGACATATATATCGAAGACTGGTGGACAAAGCAGTGGAATGATACAGGTTGACGATGATGATGATGATAATGATGATTATATATATATATATATATATATATATATATATATATGTATATATATATATATATATACACATATGTATGTATATGTGTGTGAGTGTGTGTATGCATATGTATATATATATATATATATATATATATATATATATATATATATATATATAAATACATATATATATATACATATATATGCATACACACACACACATGCACATAAACACACACACACACACACACACACACACACACACACATATATATATATATATATATATATATATATATATATATATATATATATATGTATATATATACACACATATACACATATAAAGAACATACATAAAGAGAATTTAATAAGTATGAATCTTACTAAAAGCATATTTGCAAGAACTAGTGAGCTTAGCCTCTGCAGGAGAATAATTATGAATACAATTAAAAGAAAATCATATGGAAAAACGAAGATATACATTTATTTTTTATATCATTCACAAATTGAAAAGACATGGCATTAAGGAGACATTTACATATATGTTTATGCATAAACCAAGAGTGAGGGATAAATAGGCAGATATATGGACAGACAGATACATAATTTATATATGTACATACTTTATATATGTACACACTCCTCTCCCACTTTGTGGGAGAGGAGTGCACTGTGTTTCCTTATACCAAGAAGGTCAATAACTCTATATAGTGACACGGATGGCGCCACCCTCCCAAGCACCAGCAGGAGAGAAAGCCTTGAAGGGCGCCAACCTACGTTCTCTACCGAGCACCTGTTCTACAGAGCGACGACGAACTACAAGATGCTGCAACCTTCCTCTTAAATACTCGCGGTCACGGATGTACAGATAGTATGAAAAAAGGAAGGTGAAACAGGACATGTGCAGTGGTTGCCATGTGTCAGTATGACACCGCATTCATAAGCCCAGGTCTCCTTCCCCTTTTCGATTTGTTCATTTTTTTGTCGGATGTTTTTTTCCTTCATACCTGTTTACGAAAAGACAGATTTTTTTTTGTCCTCCAATAAAGCTGAAATTTCTATCATATTGAGTATAAAGAATATTATGAGAAAATGTGGATTCTACGCTACAAAATTAGTATACTATAATATGAATAATGTCTATCAGATTGAACATATAAACCTAACCATATAGTAAAACATAAATGACAAACACAAAACAAACTCTAGTGTCATAATGCGTGGATTATCCGTCCTGGGGTCAAAGCAAGCACATCTATCTCATTCCTTACTTGTGAAACGATTTTTTTTCTGATGCTTTATTTCCATTATTTTCATTGCATTATTCTAACATCGTCTTCGACCACCTGCAAATTGTATCACAACTTCCTCTCAAAAGTACCTTCACTCCTATCACTCCTAACCGAAATAAATATTTAAAATTAAATTTAAAGGGCTTTAAGTGTATTACCAGAATCAAACATATTACAATAACAATCGGTCAAAAAAACGTTCTTTGTCTAGAAGTAAAATTCTACGGGCACACTTTGCCGAGTTTCACTTACTCCCGCCCCTTCCCAGTGTTATAGAAAAAAAATGTTAACATCTACGTTGCCCATCTAGCATTTGTAACCTAACAGAAATAAGCCGGTAGATGCTACTACACGTACAGCGTTGATGTTTACTGTTGGTTGCCTCTTAGTAGTTTAGTTACGGCTTGATATTCACTATTCACTACTCTCTCTCTTTCTCTCTTAGAATATGTATATAAGTACATAGACACACACACACACATATATATATATATATATATATACATATATATACATATATATATGTGTGTGTGTGCATGTATGTGTGTATGCATGCATATATATATATGTAAATATATATGTATATATATATTTATGTATATATATATATGCATAATTATACACATATACATATACATACATACACACGCACACACAATATTCAGACTTAGAAAAAAATATCAGAGGAAGGCAAAATCCGACGGCGTTCGCAGGATTTTTTTTTCCATTTCAACACCTCATTTGTTAGATCGTTCAGACTCTTAATCGGGTGTCAGGACAAGCTGGTCGTCTGCCTCTAGTCGTGAGCTCAGCGCTCGCTCGCGGCTTTGATGCCTCGTCGTCTCCCTGGTCGTAGCAACGTAGGGTCGAGGATTTGGTAAAGGTGAAACGAAATACAGTTGATGAGCTTTTTTTTTTATCTGAAACAAAAGTTAATTTCACCACTATATATTTCTTTGTTTCCCACTGTGTGTATTTGATGTGTATACATATATAAAGTCCATATATCTGCCTATCTATCTCTGACACTATATATTTATCTACCTAGCTTT
>NW_028234416.1:10027341-10032341 GCF_977035675.1 Penaeus japonicus | reverse complement strand
TGATGTAACGATAAAATTAATAATGTAAATGATAATAATAATGGATAATATTAGTAATATTAATAATAATGATAGTAATAACAATAATGATAATAATAATGATAATAGTAATAGTAAAATGATAATGATAATAACAATAATAAAAGTTATAACAATAAAAAAAACAAACAAAAACCGGTACATTTCAGTAACCTTATGCCACGCACCAATAAAGATGACCTCAGCATCTGCTGCACTCAACTAGATGAGATTTTCAGCTTGAAAAAAAAGAAAGAAAAAAGAAAAAAAATAATTTCCGACATCTCCCTTCCGGAAGCTAGAGCCTCGCTCCTGCCAACTTCTCATTATGCACCTCCGTTTGCAAAGGCCTTGCAATCCCTTAATCTGGCCGGGATCATGTGGGCCACTGATGCTGGCGGCTTTTCACTGAGATTCATGTCCAATTCATAGTGACATGTGGGGCATTAGTCTGTTTCCTTACCATTAGTAAAGGGAATTACATGTCCCATTAATTGAGAAAGCAATATAATTATTCTTAATGATGGCTCTTGATTCGCAGTAAGAGAGAAATCACTTGATACAGATATAGTTTAGCGTTGTCATGAAACTCGACGTGAAATCATCCGAAGGTCAGAGTAACTTTTTTTTTTTCTGGATTATAAATCAAATTCTTCATCCGACTTTTCCCAAAAGGTTGGCATTCTACTATAAGGATTGTCTTATCATCATTATTCCCTCCATGATAATCATTATCATTGATATTGGTATTTATACAATTATCATTATCATTATTACTGTTATCATTCTCTTTACCATTCTCATTTTCATCAGTATCACTATCATTCTTATCCTTATCATTATTACTACTGTGTTTATAATCATCATTAACATCATTATCATGTCATAATTAGCATATTTATTATAACAATCATGATCATGATCAGCATTTTATTGTCATTATCATAATCATTTTATCATGATTATCATTATAGTTGTCATTATTATTAGTATTATCATTTTTATTAGTATCACTTTGATTTTCATTACGTTAATACTTATCATTCTTATAATTTTGATAATTGAGTATATTGAATATAATCAATAACATAGTTATTATTTTTGTTATAATCCTTATTTTGATCATTGTTATTAGTCTTAATAATTATCTTTACCATTATAATCATTATTATTACTATTACGGCTAATACTATCATTATTATCAGCATTACTCATTATCACCTTTATTATTCCATTTTCATTATCATATTTACTTATGCTTATTTGATCAGTACCATTATCAATATAATGATCAATATAATTTATGTAATGGGTAGTCTATAACTCCGTAGAGTTTTATAGATGTTTGCCAAGACCCAACTACGCGTTTCTTCAAAACATAGGTCCTGCGTATGAAGTATGATGACTCTCGGGTGATCAAAGGTATGAAAGTAAGGAGAATTATCTCATAGCCAGCATTAAAAGACTAGTAGACTGGCCGATCTAAAAAGGCAGTATATTTATTCATCATATTCATTCGACGCAACCAGCGGAAACACAACCAATATCGAAGAGCAACACGCCATAAACTGACCTGGCAAAACGCCGAAGGTTAAAACCACCAGAGCGCGAGAAACAGTTAGTAATAAATATCCAAATAAATAAATGGTTGATATATAAATAAATGGTCAATATCCAATTAGTTCTAAAGGTCTGATTCCACAGGCCTCAAATCCTCTTTCCCCAAACCCATATTGCAATCAACTTTGTTCTTTAAGATACACTCAAAATATAAATGATAAAATGAATAATAAAATACATGGAGGAAATGGGGACAGCTACAAGAAAGAAGGAAAGGAAGAAAGGATTGCGTGCGGGGATTACAAACACGAAGAGAAAAACAAGTTGAACAATTAAAGCAAAGTAATTTAGTTGAAAAGAGACGATATCAAGTAGTGTAAAAAGCAGTATTGTGTAGATGTAAAGATAAAAAAAGAATCTGGAGGTAGGTAAAAAATAACAGACAATTTATCAAATCTTGCACACATATAGGACAGCAAAACAGCATTGTTTATCAGGACGAAAAAGTCCGTAGATTTATTACATGCAAAACTGGTACCGTCCGGGGAAACAAAGTGGCCCGAAGTCAAGGGGGATTATCACCATTACTGACATCATTATCATTATTATTCTCATAATTTCTATTGATATCGTTATTATTGCGATTATTCTTATTAGGATAATTATTATTATCACGATCATTATCAATATTATCATTAACATTACCTTTATCATTGTCATCTTCATTATCTTTTTATAACCATGAATATGATTAAAAGAGCTTTTGTTGCGAATTCTCTTTCAACTTTATCCCCTGTTCAAAATCCATGTAAGAATAAAGATGTTTCATAAAAAAAAATATTCAAATTCATCGTTTGTCGACCGTAGTGAAATCCGAGGCAAGCCGCCTAAAAATGTAATTTGATTACAATAGTGAATACGGAAAGAGCGAGACGAATAGACAATGAGTGATGAGCGTGTGTGTATGAGAAAAAGTTAGAGAGCGAGGCTAAGATCCCTTTCAAGACTTGATAAAATGACCGTCAATGTGAGAAGGAAAAACAAGTATGTACTATGTACTGGATGCTATGTTAGATGTGAGAGCAATGGGTAACATAAGCCAAACTTTTTGAATCGCTGTCATCCTGTGATCTTTGTTTGAAACAGTTTCATGGTCCATTACACGTGAAGGAATTTGATTAAACGTTAACTTCTTTTTACAAACTGTTTTTTCTTTCTTTCTTTATACAATGTCATTGTTGTTCTGTTGCTGAAACAACTCTATAGAACGAAACTAGTATGGGTAAAAACGTGTAAATAAGATACAAGTAGCAAAACACTCCGAGGTGGTACGTTGACGTGACCAAAGGAAAGTCATCAGGGCGAGCGACCTCCAGCCACTCTTCTTTAAGACGTCCATAATGTAGGGTGGAATGCGACACAGTCCTCGCTCAACAGCTAGACAACAATCTCCTCTCTAAGACGAATGTTGTGGTTGAGTTATATATTAGTCTATTATCACATCAATTGATTTGACGGTGAAAAAGCTTACCGTGTGCTAAACTTCCTTTCCACTCCTCTTGACATTCTAATTCCCTTACTCTATAAAGCTCTACGAAATAACTTAGCCTATAAACCCATAATGATAAATATATATATACATATATATATATATACAAATACATATATATATATATACACACACACACGCATATGTATATATATACATATATAATATCTATGCATATATATATATATATATACATATATAATATCTATGCATATATATATATATATATATATATATATATATATATATATATATATAAATCTTCTTTGTCTTTCGACTTATCACTATATCAGGGTTCGCCACAGCGCGTCAACTTTCTCCATCTCTTTCTATCTTGTGTGTCCTTCTCCGCAGCACCTACTTGCATCATATCTTCTCTGATGTTGTCCATAAAACGCCTTTCGGTCTGCCTTTCCTGGTGGTGCCATCTGCAGCATTCTTCGGCCAACGAAGTTCTCTTCCTTTCTCTTCACGTGCCCAAACCATCACAGTCTACACTTTCTTAACTTCTCCCCAAGCCTTTTTGTAGCTAGCATGTCCCTCACTGTCTCATTCCTTGTTCTGTTTTTCCGTGTAAAACCCACAGTGAATCTCAACATTTGCATCTCTGCCACCTACATCTTTGCCTCTTGTAACTTTGTTACTGGCACTGTCTCCATGCCATATAACATTGCTGGTCTTATACACGTCCTATAGACTTTCCCCTTCACTCTTGTTGGCATGTTCCTGTCACACAAAACTCCGCCCATTCCAGCCTGCCTGTATTCCCCTTTTAACTTCAGTATTGCTAGATCCTCCACAATCTACTGTTGAACCCAGATACTTAAATTCACTACCTTTCTTGATCTCTTTCCCTTGCATTTTAACTCTGCCATTGCCTTCCTTCTCATTTACAGAGAGATACTCAGTCTTCCTTCTGCTGACTTTCATGCCACGCCTCTCCAGGGCATGTCTCCACCTTTCCAGATCTCCCTCTACTTCTTTTCTTCTTTCGCTACATAACACAACGTCGTCTGCAAACATCATAGACCACGGCGCTTCTTTCCTAAGCCCATCAGTTAACTTATCCATGATAACAGCAAACAAGAACGGGCTCAGGGCTGACCCCTGATGTAATCCAACTTCCACCTTAAACCCTTCTGTAGTACCCACTGCACTTCTCACTGCTGTCATACACTCATTATACATATCTTGCACCACCCTTACATACACTTCTGGTATCGATGACTCCCGCATGCAGTGCCACAGTTCTTCTCTTGGTACTCTATCATATGCCTTCTCCAGATCAATAAACACACAATCCATTTGCTTTTGTCCCTCTCTGTACTTCTCCATCAACATTCGCAGTGCAAAAATGGCATCTGTGGTACTTCTCCCTGGCATAAAACCAAACTGTTCATCACAGATTCTGCAGCAGCTCCTTAGCCTTGTGTCTATCACCCTTTCCCACAACTTCATTGTATGACTCATTAGTTTGATGCCCCGGTAGTTACCGCAATCCTGTGCATCTCCTTTGTTCTTGTAAATGGGTATCAATGTGCTCTTTCTCCACTCATCTGGCATTCTCTCTCCTGCAAGGATTTTGTTGAATAGGGATGTTAAGTATCCAACCCCTGCTTTTTCTAGGCTTATCCATGCTTCTATAGGAATGTTATCTGGTCCTAAAGCTTTGCCTCTCTTCATCTTTTTCAGTGCCTTGTTTACCTCGTCCTGTGTTATTCCTGCAACCATTACTTCTGCCATCACCCCATTTTCCTCTCTCATTTCCCTGGGGTTTTCAACATTCATCAGGCCTTCAAAGTAGTCTTTCCATCTCTGCAGCACCTCCTCCTCGGTGGTCAACACTCTATCCTCAGCGTCCTTTATCAGCCTG
>NW_028234416.1:10019841-10022341 GCF_977035675.1 Penaeus japonicus | reverse complement strand
TATACTATCTATGTAATCAGTATTTCATAGAATCCCCCTCACTACAGAGCAATAAATGATTTGAACAAAAGAAAATGTTCCGATTTTTTTTTTTTTGTCAAGGTACCGTATTTTATCTCTTTAGGGGGGTTGGGGGGGTTATCTGCTCTTGGAAATGGCCTCATTTTATGGGATTATTTCGATTTCGTTTTTTTCGTATCATAGCTGTCTAAAGTTGTTCAGTTGAAAAGGTGTAAATCTCGCTTTAATTGAAAAAAAAAACAGCGACATTGTTTTCTTAATAAAAACTAACCGGGCGGAAATGACGACCTAAGCAAGTGTTGGAAGAAAAAGAAGATGAAGAGGTAGAAGGAGAAGGAAAACTAAAAGTAGAAGATGGAGAAAATGAAGAAGGAGAAGAACATGGAGAATTAGACGGAGAAAGGAGAAAGAGAAGAAAAATAATAAGAAAAATAAGGGAAAGAAAAAGAAAAAGATGATGATGAAGTATTATAGATCGTATTTTTCATATGTCATCTACAGTAAACTTCTACAACTCTGTAATGGAAATACATCTATATATGAAATCTTGGTGCAATGGAAGGGAATATTCATAGTTTATTATCATATATTTTTTTTCTTTTATACCACAGACCTCCATTGTTATTGCATTATAATTGAAATAAAAAATAACACGTTTTTATCACATTACTCATTTCTTGAAATGAAACGAAGCGGGAAGATAAAAATCGGGATGAAAAAAAATATCCTAAACATTATCCTGACTGTAATAAGTCCAGCCCCATAGTCAATCGTTTTATAACTACTTTATATGAGCTTCTAAAAATATATATGTGTATATATGTATATATATATATATATATATATATATATATATATATATATATATATATATATATATTTCCTCTCCATGGGCTAAACTCCCCCAAATATTTAAGAGGGGGGGGGGGTCTCAATCATTTATCTCATGAACCCAGATATTGCACTGTCAGCCAACTTAAGGGATTAGAGAAACTTGCAACCAAAAATAAGCTTACTATGTAGATACCTTCCTACATGAATATCGAGGCCCGCAAAAATGATCAAGGTTATCATTAATAGAAATCAATAATGATGATGATGATGATATTGATAATGATAAGGAACCGTAAACCATCATTAATGAAGCACTTGTTAACTTGTTGGCGGCTTTGAAGATGGGGATAAATTTGCTAAAACTGGCATTAAGATGATTTCAACTTAGAGTCTACTCCCTTTTAAAAAAGTGATAATGATAAATAGATACATAAGATAGAGATAAATAAATCACGTAAAAAGATCGAAATCCCCTCCCCCCTCCCCCCTCTCCCCGTGGGAAGTACCTGCAATACAGTCACCATTAAACTATTACGTCTTATAGTTTAGTGATAATGATTGATAAAATATTGATAGTAGGAATAATAAAAAAGGTAATGATAATAATATCGATGATGATAACGATAATGACAATAATGGTGATGAGGATAATCATAACGGCAATAATAATAATAATAATAGCAATAATGAGGATAATAACGATAATGATTACAATGTCAAATTTGATTTGTGTGTCACTAACAAAAGTTGTCAATCCCACGATGCGTACGGTATATGCTATGTGAACTTGAACTTTTGTTAACGCCCCCACCACTCAGTTTATTTTTATGAAGAACCCCTGAGGAAAACCCTTGCAAATTTCAATAATAATGAAAAAAAAAACTGAAACAAAATATAATGTGGTTGTAGGCGTGGCTGCGTTCTCCCCATAGTGTATAAATTACGGTAAGAAAACAAAGATTCCTTTATATTACCTTATCTGGTTAATTATTTAAGGGCCAAACACACCACAAAAAAAAAAGAAGTTTCGAGACAATTAGCATCTAATTGGGTCTACTAATCTTAAATGGTTATTTTCTGAATACCTCAGCCCGTTCAGTAGGTTTATTAATTCATTCTACTGGGTTTTACTTTTGTTTCCTTACTTAATTACCAAACCCTGAGTGCACGTATTATTTGCTCCTCCCTTCTAGTTTACTCCTTTGCTGAATGAAACTTTATGTTAGGTTAGCTTTATTTTCAATATTTTCTACCCTTATCTTTTAATACTAAATGATATCACTGGCAATATTAACTTAGCCTTCAGTCCTTGGGCTACATATCACAAAAAAAAAAAAAAAAAAAAACATAACAAAAAAGACCCTTACCTCCCTCTCCTTGGTCCGTCTTTAGTTTTTCCTTCATTTATTTTCTTATTTCATACCGGATAGTAACTTAGGTAACACTATTGGTTGTCTCTTATAACTACCACGATCTCAACCACTTTAATTCGACGTAAATTAAAACAGCTGAAGGCAAGGCTTGTGCAAAGGGAGACCTAACCGGCGACACGAGTCTCTGGCTAATTATCTGCCTGTGGAGAGATTGTCTGATGAAGGAGCGAGCTAATCCAAGGAAGCAAAAGTGTGGCTCCCGTTTTCCTCTC
>NW_028234416.1:10012090-10017241 GCF_977035675.1 Penaeus japonicus | reverse complement strand
AATGCAGAGAAAAATTTAATAAAACATAAATTTACATTTTATACAAAATATATATATATTATATTATAAATATATATATATATATATATATATATAAATAAAGTTATCCCAAAAATGTAAAATTGTTCCCCAAAAGTGTCATTAGGCAACATTTTCCCCTAATGTTTATTTTTCCCAAAAACCTAACCTAACCTAACCTCCCAAAACCTAACCACCAAATCTAATCTAATAAACCTAACCTAACCAAACCCAAACCATTTTTCCCCAATGCCCCACAAAAGGAAAAATTTTCCCTAATGTACACTTTTGGGGAACTTTTCACAGGAGCGAAAACTTTATATAAATATAGAAAAGAGAGAGAAAAAGAAGAGGGAAAGGGGGGGGGAGATAGATAGATAGAGAAAAAAAAGAAAAGAAGAGAGAAAATTAGGTAAAGGGATAGAGGGGTAGATATATAGATAGATTTGTTGTGTGTTTTGTGTATGTATATGAATGTGTAAAAACAAAACATATATATATATAAAAAATATATAATATAAAATATATATATATAAAATAAAATATATTTTATAAATATTAAAAATAAATTTTAAAAATATAAATATATAATATATAAATATATATATAAATAAAAAGGGGAAAAAGAGAGAGAGAAGGAGAGAGAGAAAAAAGAGAAAGAGATAAAAAAAGAAAAAGATAGAAAAAGTAAAAATATATATATATACATATATATATATAATATAATAAATATATAATATATATATATATAATATTTTGTATATATATAATAAAATTTTTATTAACTTTACATATATATATATATATTATATATATATATAAATATATAATTTATTATAAACATACATACATTATCCAAAATAGATAGTTTAGATAAATTTAGATAGACAGACAAAATATAGGTAATAATAATAATTGATAGGGATAATATATATATTTTTATTTTTTTATATTTATTATTATTTTTTAATATATAAAATATATATTTTATATAAAATTATATATATTTTTAATTTTCCCCATAAATATATAAAATACATATTAAAAATTTTATATTTATAATATATAATATATATTTTTTTTTATATATAAAAATTTAAAATAACATATTATAATTTATATCAAATATATATAAACCATTTTGACTATATATATATATATATATATAAAATATTAAACATATATAAATATAAAAATTTTAATATATATATTTTATATATAATTTTATATTAAAAATTAAATGTATTTTTGGGTTGTTTTGTAGTGTATGTGGTTTTAAATAAATATATATTTATTTTATAAAAAATTATTTTTAATATATTTTATATATATAAAACATAAATATATATATATATATATATAAATGTTAATTTTAATATAAAAACCCTTACATAAAATAAATACAGTAGATAGATAGTTTAAAGTAGAAAAACAAAATTAGATATAGGTTTTGAAATATATATATATATATATATATATATATATATATATATAAATATTAAATAATATATAAAATGTACGTATGATATGTTTATATAAAATATTATATATAAATATATATATATAAAAATGTATGTTTATGTATTTTAAAGTTTTGAAAGTATTATATATAAAAAATATTATATATATATTATATATATATAATATATATTTATATATATTATAAAATGTGTGGTGTTTTGTGTGTGGGTGTTTGGGGGTGTTTTGTGTGGTGTGGGGGCCCTTTGGTGTTTTGTGTGGTGTTGTGTGTTGTTTTGTGTGTTTTTGGGGTGGTTTGTTTGGGGGGGGGGGGGTGTGTATGTATTTTTAGGGAATTTATGAAATTATAAATAATATAATTTTATAATATATTATATAATATATAAATTATATATTTATACTTATATATATACATATATATCACCCATAAAAAAATTTTGTGCATATTTTTGACAGATTTTAAAAGGGGATATAGAAACAAAAAAATTTTAAAAAAATTAATAACATTAAAGAGCAAAGATCTTATAAAAATAAAAACAACCAAAAAAAAAGATCATAAAGGGATAACAGAAAAAGAAAAACAGATTTTGTGTTTCCGGTCTCAGGGCTCCCCAATCCCACGGGGTTTTGTTTTATCATCACCTTGTTTATCCTCCCCAATCTTTGCCTCTTTTTATTTGCCTTTTTTTGTCTCTACCCTTTTTTTCCCTTGTTTTTTTGGGGATTTTGTTTTGCTTTAATTTTACTTTTTCGCGTAAACCCTTTTTTTTTTTTTTCATTGTAATTTGACTCATGTCGTTTGTTTCTGTCAGGTATATACTACGGCAGTTTGTCCATGCATTTTGCATACAAGAGATTATAAAACAGAAGGAGGGAAAGAAAGTATATGAAGGTTTATATGATGCATATACATACACACTTACATACACTCATGCACACATACACTCACACACCAAACACACACAAACTCACACCACAACTCATACACTTACAACAAATACACACACATCACACACCCACACACACACACAAAAACACACAGAACATACACACAAAAACACACACTCATACACACACATACACACACACACAACACTACACAAGCACCGCACACACATACACATATATAATATATATATATATATATATATATATATATATAGTTTAATATATTTAATAGATGTTGTGTGTGGTTGTGTGTGTGTTGGGTGTGTGTGTGTTTGTTGTTATCTATTCAGGTAAAGACCAAAACCCTCATACTTACCCCTAACATCACCCCCAACCCATACAGCCCCCCCCCCAGCCAATCTCTCCCTCCCTCTCTCTCTCTCTCTCTCTCTCTCTCCTCCTCATCTCTCCCTCTCTCTCTATTCTCTCTCTCTACTCTTCTCTCTATCTCTCTCTCTCTCTCCCCGCTCTTCTCTCTCTCTCCCCTCCTCTCTCTCTCTCTCTCCTCTCCTCTCTCTCCCTCCCTCCCTCACTCCCCCCCCCACTCTCTCTCTCTCTCTCTCAATTCCTTAAAGCCCGTCCTCACCGATCGCATTTGTCCTGCAGATTTTGCTGCGGCCTTTTTTCCTGGGATCTCTTCGCATCGCCCTTTTGTCCTGAATCCTCCATTCTGCTATCGTTGCAAGCGAGCGCAGTTGTCCCTCTGCAGACATCTTCAATCAAAATAATCCAAAACGCAAGATGTGGATGTCACTTCATCGCTCTTCCATGAAATCCCAAGAAATACAATGAATATTTGATCTCTCTCTATGATAAACGAAATAAGTACCAATTTTTGGCCCCGTGACTGCTTTTTCTATTTCTTTCCAGACCACTTGCCAAAGCCCTTAATATTCCTTTTTGGGATAAAATACAGTACAATGATTTGATTCACGGGCCCCCATTTACAACACACGATAACACCTGAGTCGGGTTTAAAATCGACCCGCAGGAGAAAAATTCGATGGGAAACCCAGTCCGCTCTAATTTATTTCTCTCGTGTCGTCTCGCCCCAACAAAAACCGGAAAAAAGCTGGATTTTTTTTTTCCAAGACTTTTCCTCCGCCCTCCCGCCGCCCTCCCCTCCTCCTCCTCCTCCTCCCCCCCCCTTTCCTCTCCTCCTCCTTTTTTCCCCTGCCTTTTCCAGCAAAAAAACCTTATCTCATCTTTTAATCTCGCTAACACCTTTCATTAAGGTTCGTGCTCTCCCTTTCAGAGGCTTTTGCCCGTCCATCAAACTCCTTCCACTCGCCGAACCGTTTCGCGCGCCTCTCGCGCCACCGGGACATCGCCCGCCATTCCTCCTTCCTGCCGCGCCTCCCTGTCCGAGGCGCCATGCCCCCCCCTTTTGAGGCAGGACACCCTCGAGAAGGAGAAAAAGGCTCATTTCCGTCTGGGATTCGATCCTCGTCAGTCCCGCAAATGGAAAAGGTGAAGATGAAGGGCCCTGCTTTATTTATGTTATACATATGTGTCAGTATTTTTATTTTTTTTTATTTATGTTGTATCACACACAACACACACACCACACCACACACACACACACTCTCACACCAATTTATTAATTTTAAATTTTTTTATTTTTATATATATTAATATATATTACATTATATATATATATAAATATATTTATATATATTTAAAATATACATATTATATAAATATATGCATATATATGCCTAAAAAATAATACCTATTATATTTTATATATAATTTATATAAAATTTATATATATATTATATATATATATAATAAAAGTATATATTTTTATTTAAAATATATAATATATATATATATATATAATATATATTGTTTATTATAAAACAAATATATTATATATATATATATATAAAATATATAAATATATAATATATATATTTATAATATATGTAATTAAATTTTATTGCATATAATCATATATATATATATATGTTATATAATTATAATATAAAATAAATATAATATATATATATATAATATAATATTAAACAAACAACCACACACAAACCACACACACATAATATATATATAAAAATATAAAATAAAATATATATATTTTTATATATATATTATATATATATATATATATAAATAGACAATACACCAAGAAACCATACATACACATAAATAAAAATATATATATATAAAATATATATATAATATTAAAATATATATAAAATATATATATAATATATAAACATAATATATATATACTATACATATATTTTTATTTGTATAAATCATCTATCACTATCTATCTATCTATCTATGTAATATATATAATATATATATATATCATATTAATATATATTATATATATATATATATAATATTAAATATAAAAAATATAAAAATAACATACAAATATATATAATCAATAATAATATATTATATATATTATAAATATATATATATATATATATATATATATATTATATTTTATATATAAAAATTAAATTATATATTATAATAAATATATATATAATTTTATATATATTTTAAAATTATATATATATATTATTATATATATTATATGTATTTATATATTAATATATGTTTTGTTTGTGTGTGTGTGGTTATATATATATAAAATATATATATATATATATTTAATAAATATATATATATATTATAAAATTATAAATATTATACAGGATTTAATATAAA
>NW_028234416.1:9985754-9986990 GCF_977035675.1 Penaeus japonicus | reverse complement strand
ATTTTTCCCTTATTTTTTCCATATAATTACTTTATTTCATTCTATCTATCTCTCCCCTTCTCTTTTTACATACGCGGTGACGCAGTGAAAAGTGGCTGTTAAAACCCCTAGACTGAAACAAATTCACAGACAAAGATACCTTACATAACCTCGACTCTGATTCCTTTTTTATCCCTCTATATCCAAACAATCCTATAAATCTGAAGACTTTACTCTTGACATTTAACTCTACTCCCCATATCTTATATCGTGTCAGCAACGTAACATCATCACAACCTATGAAGGAGTGAGGGGAGGTGAAGGCAGGCGAAGGGTTGAGAGAGAGAAAGTAGTTTGTAAACACCAGATAATGGGGATGACCCCAAAGCGAACTGGGGATATCCTTCGAGCCGGAAAGGATCTCACTACCTGGTGGTGTGGGGGTTGGGGGGTGGGGCGGAGGAAAGAGAGGTCACTAATCTTCGATTGGGAAGTCACTGACCCTTATCCTTCATTAACATGAGGATTGCTTCAGGTGATCCTCAATTACTCCTTCACTCTCTTCTCTCTCTCTCTCTCCTTTCTTTCTTCCTTCTTCGCTTTCCCATTCTGCTTCTTCCTCTTGTGTTATTGTTTTTTCTCTTTATCGTCTTTTTTCTTTTTTCTTTTCCTCTTGTTCGACCTCTCTTTCTTATTCTTCGTCTTTTTTTTCTCGTTTTATTATTTTTTGTTATTCGTTTTTTTCTCTACTTCTTTTTTTTCTTGTTTCTTCTTTTTCATCTCTATACTTTTTTCCTTTTTATTTCTTTTCTCTTTTTTTTTGTTCTTTCTTCTTCTTTGTCTTTTTCTTCTTTCTTCTTTTTCTTTCCTCTTATTCGTTTTTTTTTTCCTTCTTCCTTCTTTTCTTTTCTTTCATTTTTCTTACTTCTTTGTTTTCTTATTATTTTTTTCTTACTTCTTCTTCGTCTTATACTTTTCTTTACTTTCCTTCCTTCATTTTTTCCCCTCTTCTTCGTTTTCCTTCTTCTTATTTCTTTCTTATTTCTTCTTCCTATTTGGTGTGTATGTTAGTGGACCTCTCATGCGCATTACACGTGAGGTCCTGTGATGAAAGAAGAGAGATAGATAGAAAGAGAGAAAGAGAGAGAGAAAGAGAGAGAAAGAGAGAGAGAGAGAGAGAGAGAGAGAGAGAGAGAGAGATAGAGAGAGAGAGATGATGAGAGAGAGAGAGAGAGAGAGGAGAATGCGAGATGGGCA
>NW_028234416.1:9965754-9968254 GCF_977035675.1 Penaeus japonicus | reverse complement strand
GTGGAAATGTCTTAGGGATTATTCAATCATCAATATTACATGATATGATTTCTTTTCCGATGTTACGAACTTTTGCAGTGTATATATCATATATATAATAGCATATTAATTGAACATTTGTGCAACGAATTCTCACATCTGAATATAGCTCTTTCATGTGTTGTTATTTTAGCATATTTGTGAACTGAAGAAATATATATCTGATCTCCGCTCAAAATTTTACAAAATATACGAAATATCTAGATTTTGAATAACAACTGTATTGCTAATCCAGTTTTATGAGATAGGAAAAAAAAAGAAAATAAAATAGAGCATATACTGTTTGCTTTTGTTGGAGTGAAAAAAAGGTTCCAAACCCTTGGAGGTAAGAACGCAGGCATGACTTGATCCCTGAAAGTTTTATGTCATTAAAAAATAGTTTCTTGCATCAGGGGAAGAATTTTCCCTCCTTCCCCCCTCCCCCCCTCTCTCTTTTTCTCTTGCTTTCTCTCTTTCTCTATTTCTGTCTCATTCTCTTGCTGTCTCTGTTTTATTTTTGTTTTTCTCTCTCTCTCACTCACTCTCTTGCTGTCTCTCATCCTCTCTCTCTCTCTATTTCTGTACACACACACGTACACAATTTATCTCTCTCTCTTTCTCTCTCTGTGTGTGTGTGTGTGTGTGTGTGTGTGAGCGTGTAGAAATATACAAACAGTACATACATACATACATACATATATATATATATATATATATATATATATATATATATATATATATATATATATATGAGAAATCTATCGAGTGAATAAAAACGTATGAGAAATAGCACCTCTTTCCGAAGCGTCAGGGAGATTTATAAGCCCCATTTTCCTTTTTTCTTCGTGTTAATATAGGCCTTGACGTTACTCACTCGGCATGTTGGATTACTTCAATGATTAAGAGAAACACGAGATGAGAATATTGATGAAAACTCGCTCTCTAAAAGGTAACACCAGCTAATCAATGGAGACGACTAACAAAGCCCATTGGGGAAACGTAGTAAGAAGTAAAGAAAATAGAGAAAGACTATAGTATAGAACTTTTTCTTCCCGTTTCTCTTTACTTTTCACCTGAATTCAGTCAAATTTAGGACTATAGTCATGTTCAGAATAGAGCAAGTTAAAATATAACAAGGTTACACTAAGTTAGATGAACAATTTGGTATAAGATATAGTACTCGATTATCAATTAGATTATAAGATAATAACAGAGATGATACTTAATAGATGAATAACAATTACATAAGATAATAACAATTACATAACGTATGGAATTAAAAGTGATCTGTACAAATTACATTTAGTATTGATAACAACATAATGCGATGAAGAATATATAAGAATGGAATGAAAAGTCGATGTCTAAGGAATATGACGAGAGAAAAAGAGTGAAAGGAGAGGAAGGAGGAACGACAAAGATAAAGGCAGATAGAAAGAGAAGAAGAATTGGTTGATTAATAAAAGTCTTGGATAGCTTCCAGTGCCATTTTGCTTTCAAAATGGCATCAAGAGAAAACGCACGAGGAAAAACGACACAAAACGAAGGGGAAGGGAGAGGAAGGGAAGAGAAGCCACAGCCACGAGACGAAATTCTGTGACAGGTTATGACTTCTACATTGATATAAAACGCGATCGTATATAATTATATATTTATGTCATATATAATATATAATATTTATATATATATATATATAATATTATTATATTTATATATATAAATATGTTTGTGTGTCGTGTGTGCGTGTGTGTGTGATGTGTGTGTGTCCTATATATTATATGTTGTATATACTATATATATATATATATATATATATCATCTATATATAATAAATTATATATTTTTCGTGTGTGTGTGTGTGTGTGTTGTGTGTGTGTGTGTGTTTGTGTGTGTATCTGTGAGTGTGTGTGTGTGTCGTGTGTTGTGTGTGATGTCGTATTTATTATATATATATATATATATATATATTATTATATCATATATATATATATTAATTTCTTTATATATATATTTTATACATATATATATATTATATATATATATACTCGAGATATTATATACACACAAATCAAACACACAAATACACACACACACAAAATACAACACACACACACAACAATACACATCAAATCACAATCACACACACACACTCACACACACACAACAATCACACACCTCAACACACACACATATATATAGTGTATATTAATAGTTGTATGTATACCATATATAGTTTATATTATATATTATATTATATAGGACTAATTTATATATATATGTATGTATTGCTATATATATGTATATATATGTCTATTTACTATATATAGTACTATATTATATATATAATATATAGCTAATATTTTTATTACATATATATACACTCAACACACAACACCACACGCACACACAACCACACACACACACAATCACTGTACAACTATATATATATATACTATACGACTATATATATATATTTATATAT
>NW_028234416.1:9955754-9958254 GCF_977035675.1 Penaeus japonicus | reverse complement strand
ATATCTGGCCATGAATCATATGAGACATGTTTCTTGGGAGACTTCAACTTCCCTATGATTGATTGGAACGGTGTAATTCTGTCAGGTTCACCGTCGGCTACTAATCAGTCAGCAGTTCTTCTCTTCGACTTCATGGCAGACAACTTCCTCAGTCAGTATATTCTGGAACCTACTAGGCTGAACAACTGCCTTGATCTTTGCCTCTCCAACGCTCCTAATCTTGTGACACACGTTTCTGTGACTGACACACCATTATCAGACCACAAGCTTCTTGAGATCTTTCTGTCACATAATCCATGTCGGTCAGATCCTTCAGTACCCCCAGATTTCAGTGTTTCTTCGTTTCGGTCACTAGACTTCTACAAAGCAGATTGTGACGAAATCAACCATCTGCTTGATTCTGTTACCTGGAAGGAACTATGGGAACTCTGTGATCCTGAAGAGTTTCCTGAACTGTTGAACCTTGTCCTCCTTCAGATATGTGAGATAGGGTGCCCAAGGAAACAAGCATCCAGCAAAAGGCGGGGTTCATCGGTTAGTACATTGTCTCGCAAAAAACGCAAATTAAAACTTCGGTTGCAATTAGCTGAACAAAATCCAGTTGCTACAGCAGCTCACTTGGAGTCACTTAGAATCCAGATTTCGAGTGTGTATGCTGACATGCGTGATGCTATAAACCACGACCTAAACTACCGTGAACAACAGGCGGTAGATAAAGTGCACAGCAATCCAAAATATTTTTACAGCTATGCCATAAAGTTCTCCAAGCAGAAACGCAGCATTCCAATGCTTTTCAATGAAGCCAAGAGAACTTGCACCAATCCTGAAGAGATTGCTAACATCCTCCAGCGTCAATTCAGCAGTGTATTCAGTGACCCTTCAGCCACAAACATCGATGATGCATTATTTCAGTTACCATCCCTACAGAATCCATTTACAGAGGACATGTTGGAATTCTCGGTTGCTGAAATAATTGAGGCTATTGATGAAATTAAACCTGGTGCCGCTTCTGGGCCTGATGATCTTCCAGTCCTGCTTCTAAAGAAATGCAAGGAAGCATTCTCCAAACCTATACACATGATTTGGCAGCACTCTATGTCTACAGGCACAGTGCCGAAGTTCTACAAGACATCCCACATTGCTCCACTTCACAAGAAGGGTAGCCGCGCTATTGCGGGAAACTACAGACCTGTGTCGTTAACTTCTCATATTCTAAGGAATATGAGTTCTAAGGAAACAGATGGTTGCCCACCTTGAAGAAAACAACCTTCTCAATAGCAGACAGCACGGCTTCCGATCCGGTAAAAGTTGTCTTACTCAGCTGCTCCATCATTTCGATGACATCATCGAGTCGTTATCAAATGGTGACGACATGGATGCTATTTATCTGGATTATGCTAAAGCCTTCGACAAAGTTGACCATAAACTTCTTATCAGTAAACTGCATCTATATGGTTTTCATTTCAAAATCATCAGCTGGATCAAATCTTTTCTTACAAACAGAACTCAACAAGTTGTTGTAGATGGTCATATGTCTATCATTGCACTTATTATTAGTGGTGTCCCCCAAGGAACAGTTTTAGGTCCCATACTGTTCTTGATATTCATCAATGACATAGCTAGCTGCGTGTTGCATTCAACGTTAAGATGTTTCGCTGACGACACAAGAATTTGCAGATCCATCAGTGATTCACACAATGTTACTGAGCTTCAGTCTGATCTTGACGAAGTCACTAAGTGGTCATCAAGAAACAATATGGCATTACATGAGGATAGGTTTGAGTACATATGTCATCTCGCCAACAGACGTAATCCTCTCCACCAGCTTCCCTTTGCCCATGAGCAGTTCCAGTACACAACATCAACTGGCACCATACTCACTCCTGTTGATCAGCTCCGTGATCTGGGCATTACAGTTTCCATTGATTTGTCCTGGACATCACACATACGATCTAGTTGTGATAAGGCGAGGAAGATGGCAGCATGGGTATTCAGTGTCTTCCATTCTCGCAATACTGGCGTCATGTTAACACTATACAAGTCACTAGTCCGTAGCCACCTAGAGTATTGTTCTCCTCTGTGGAATCCGGCGAAAGTGTATGACATTCAGGAGCTGGAGGGTGTACAAAGAACTTTCACTTCAAAGATTCATGGTTTACAACATCTCCACTATTGGGATCGCCTGAAAACCCTCTCTCTCATGTCACTTCAGAGGCGTAGAGTACGCTATATTGTCATGCACATGTGGAAGATCCTTCATGGTCGCACATCCAATGACCTTGAAATACAGTTCATAGTCAACCCAAGATTGGGTACCCTGGCTAAGGTTCCATCTATCCATACAAAAAGCTCAGCGGCTCACCAGACTCTCTATGAGACATCATTCAGTGTAATGGGTCCTAGACTTTGGAACTGTATACCCTCGCACATACGTGCAGTCTCCAATCATGATGGCTTCAAGCATCATATGACGGCATTCATGCTTTCCTTGCCGGACAAA
>NW_028234416.1:9938254-9940754 GCF_977035675.1 Penaeus japonicus | reverse complement strand
AATGTCGCTCGGAGGCGTGCCTTGACTGGCTTCACAATATATTGTTGATGTATATCATAAATACACAACATTATTTAGCCTTTTTCTAAAAAAAATATGTAGGATTCGGGTACCCTTGTCCCCCGGACCCCCGGACCCCCTGGGGGTAATCCCGAGTTGAACCGCGGACTTCCTTTGTAAACAATGAGGGAAATGAGGGTCAGTGTTGTTGTTGTTTGTTTTGATACTAATCAGTATTAGAGAAAATATTATAAGCTTGGCCGTGTTGTGTTATGGCCAACAATATGCTACTCCATAAACAACAAAATTCCTAATATCCCTTCAAGATTCTATTTGATTTTTATGTCCTCGTTTTCCAGTGAAGCCAAAGCAATAATATCCTTTTCATGAATGTTTTTATATGAAAGGAAACCTCTTCTTGTGTGTGTGTATTATATATATATATATATATATATATATATATATATATATATAAATATATATATATATATATATACATATGTATATATATATATATACATATATATATTTTTTTTTTTTTTCAAACCAAAGATCTCTATATGAATTTCAAAGAAAATACAGATTAAATGGCTCGCGAGCCACTTTCATGTCCACGGGCTAATCTAAAGATAATAAACAGTAGGTGAGTAGACTGTAGAAAGTACACGAAAAATTGCCTTCGTGTGGTGGCCCCTTCAATCAGGCTTTACCTTCCCCCTTGGCAGGACAAGCCCCACGCCTGCCCATTTGTACAGCCTCTTGGCACCAACCTCAGAGCCGTTCTGACACTTGTTCCTGCTCGTTTGTACAGCCGCTTCGCACCAGCCTCAGAGCCGTTCTGACACTTGTTCCTGCTCATTTGTACAGCCTCTTGACATCAGCCTCAGAGCCGTTCTGACACCTATTCCTGCTCATTTGTACAGCCTCTTGACACCAGCCTCAGAGCCGTTCTGACACTTGATCCTGCTCATTTGTACAGCCTCTTGACACCAGCCTCAGAGCCGTTCTGACACTTGATCCTGCTCATTTGTAGAGCCTCCTGACACCAGCCTCAGAGCCGTTCTGACACTTGATCCTGCTCATTTGTCCAGCCTCCTGACACCAGCCTCAGAGCCGTTCTGACACTTGATCCTGCTCATTTGTCCAGCCTCCTGACACCAGCCTCAGAGCCGTTCTGACACTTGATCCTGCTCATTTGTCCAGCCTCCTGACACCAGCCTCAGAGCCGTTCTGACACCTATTCCTGCTCATTTGTCCAGCCTCCTGACACCAGCCTCAGAGCCGTTCTGACACTTGTTCCTGCTCATTTGTACAGCCTCTTGACATCAGCCTCAGAGCCGTTCTGACACCTATTCCTGCTCATTTGTACAGCCTCTTGACACCAGCCTCAGAGCCGTTCTGACACCTATTCCTGCTCATTTGTACAGCCTCTTGACACCAGCCTCAGAGCCGTTCTGACACCTATTCCTGCTCATTTGTACAGCCTCTTGACACCAGCCTCAGAGCCGTTCTGACACCTATTCCTGCTCATTTGTACAGCCTCTTGACATCAGCCTCAGAGCCGTTCTGACACCTATTCCTGCTCATTTGTACAGCCTCTTGACATCAGCCTCAGAGCCGTTCTGACACCTATTCCTGCTCATTTGTACAGCCTCTTGACACCAGCCTCAGAGCCGTTCTGACACCTATTCCTGCTCATTTGTACAGCCTCCTGACACCAGCCTCAGAGCCGTTCTGACACCTATTCCTGCTCGTTTGTACAGCCTCTTGACATCAGCCTCAGAGCCGTTCTGACACTTGTTCCTGCTCGTTTGTACAGCCTCTTGACACCAGCCTCAGAGCCGATCTGACACTTGTTCCTGCTCATTTGTACAGCCTCCTGACACCAGCCTCAGAGCCGTTCTGACACTTGTTCCTGCTCATTTGTACAGCCTCTTGACACCAGCCTCAGAGCCGTTCTGACACTTGTTCCTGCTCATTTGTACAGTCTCTTGACACCAGCCTCAGAGCCGTTCTGACACTTGTTCCTGCTCATTTGTACAGCGTCTTGACACCAGCCTCAGAGCCGTTCTGACACTTGTTCCTGCTCATTTGTACAGTCTCTTGACACCAGCCTCAGAGCCGTTCTGACACTTGTTCCTGCTCATTTGTACAGTCTCTTGACACCAGCCTCAGAGCCGTTCTGACACTTGTTCCTGCTCATTTGTACAGCCTCTTGACATCAGCCTCAGAGCCGTTCTGACACTTGTTCCTGCTCATTTGTACAGCCTCTTGACACCAACCTCAGAGCCGTTCTGACACCTATTCCTGCTCATTTGTACAGCCTCCTGACACCAGCCTCAGAGCCGTTCTGACACCTATTCCTGCTCGTTTGTACAGCCTCTTGACATCAGCCTCAGAGCCGTTCTGACACCTATTCCTGCTCATTTGTACAGCCTCCTGACACCAGCCTCAGAGCCGTTCTGACACTTGTTCCTGCTCATTTGTACAGCCTCCTGAC
>NW_028234416.1:9925754-9928254 GCF_977035675.1 Penaeus japonicus | reverse complement strand
CAAGCAATGGTCCTATTTTTCCTTCCTCTGACAGCGAAGGCGCAGCGCCTCCGATACCCGTGCCATTCCCCGGTCAGATGGGTGCGAGGGAAGTTTTCAAATGATTCAAATTAGATTCCGTGTTGACAACATCGCTTGACTTTGTCCAACATGGGATTGCAGCATGTGAAGAGGCCGCTACAGTCTTATCTGTACCCATTGCTGTAATAGATAGATAGATAGATATAGATGGTGAGGACAGCTATGCTTTTCTTTTAACCCTTTCTCTACTTATAGGTACTTGTTTTCTAACAACATGATCCGTGTTTGGCATATGTTTTGAAGGTATTGCCCATGGTTTGTAATTATTAAAAGGAAAAAAGAGAGAGAAAAGATTAATGTCATACAGGAATTCATGGAAGTATGTTAATATGCAATTGCTGTTTGCTTCCAATAAGAATCAGACCTTTGGAGTGAATGGCACGTTTTTTCTCTATCGGTAAAACGACACCAACTGAAGTAAAGATTAACGCCATAAAGAAAACTAGAAAAAATACATATTGATCGCGTTATGAAAGCGAGAGAGCACATTCATCAGCCGATTTTGTTTATCTCCTTTATGGCTGCAGTCTCTCTCTCTCTCTCTCCTCTCTCTGTCTCTCTCTCTCTCTCCTCTCTGTCTCTGTATCTATCTCTATCTCTGTCTCTCTCTGTCTGTCTGTCTCTCTCTCTCTCTCTGTCTTTCTCTCTCTCTCTCCTCTCTCTGTCTCTGTCTCTGTCTCTGTCTCTGTCTCTGTCTCTCTCTCTCTCTCTCTCTCTCTGAATGGGAAGGGTTAGAAATCAAGGCAAGCTATCTAGAATATGCGAGGAAAATAATGTAAAAAGGAAGGAGGTTTCTTAGCGCATTCCTCTTGTTTGCTGAGTTGATATCGCCATGGTATTCCTGCAGATTGAAAAGGATTTCTTATACTGAAATGATCTAATATTATATATTTATATATTTTTCATCTTTTAAACATTCTCTGTCTGGCATGGACTATCTTATTGAGAGAAAGCACTCTGAGCTCTCAACTCCCCGGAATATACAGACACGCAAGGCTGTAAAGAGAAATTGGCAAGTCCTGACCAAGCTCCGTACCTGAATTGTTTCGGCCTCACCGTTCGGCCGAAAAATCCAGCTGGCATGCAAAGTGTCAATTGTGATTTACAAATTTCATAGTCCCGGGTTTGGACTCGCTGGGCATTTACATTTCCTCTCGCGTTGGTCCGTGATATCTAAATCGGAACCAAGTTATTTCCCGCGTCCTTTCAATGCGTGCGAATAATGGCGTCCGCAGTTCGATGCCTTGGTTGAATCTACCTGTACGGCTGTTTTTTTTTCTGCAAAATCTCTCGTTTGGATGCGAATGCTACCTTGTTCCGCATCCGTACCGTACGTAAGAGTTCGAAGTGTGGATCAGAAGAGTAATTCCGCCATTGATTTATTCTGCCGTATTTATGATCCGAGTTGCATGATTGAGTTGCATGATTGAGTTGCATGATTGATTGGCGAGGCGGGACGGGACGTGAGGGATGGTTGCATGGGGAGATGCCAGAGGAACATCGGTTAGTTTCCTGGTGCGAAGGTTGGCTTGTTTGGTTGCAGGGATATGTTGATGGGTTTTGCTTGTTTTTGTTTGTTTATTGTTTTGTTGTTTTTGTTATTGTGGTTCTATTCTTATTGTTAACATTATTATTATCATTATCATTACTATTTTCACTATCATATTATTATCATTATTATCATCATTATCATTATCATCATTGTTATTATTATTATTATTATTATCATTATTATTATTATTATTATCATCATCATTATTACCGTCATCTTTATTGGTATAATTTCTTTTAGTTTATTTTTATTCTTCTTATCATTATTATCTTAATTATTATAATCATTATCATTATTACTGGCCCTGTTGTTATTGTTATTGTTATCATTATTATCATAATTCTATTATCATTATTATTACTATTATTATCATTATTGATATTATTATTATCCTTAATATTACCATCATCATCATCATCATTATTGTTATTATCATCATTATCATTATTATCACAATTATTCTTATAATTTTTATTAGTTTTTTTTTCATTAGTGTTATTGTTATTATCATCATCAGTGTTGACATTATTGTTATCATTATCGTTATTGTTACAATTATAATCATAATCATCACTATTACTCGTATCAATGATAATATGATTACCATTATCATCATTATCATTATGATCATCATGATTAGTGTTCTTGTTATTATCATAATCATTATCATCATTATCACTATAATCATTATTCCTAGCGTTATGATCATTATCAATATTGTTATAACTATCATCATTATCAATATTGTTATAACTATCATCATTATCAATATTGTTATAACTATCATCATTATCAATATTGTTATAACTATCATCATTATCACTATTATTATCAACATTCTCATTATCAACATTCTCATTATCAACA
>NW_028234416.1:9883254-9893254 GCF_977035675.1 Penaeus japonicus | reverse complement strand
TCGGAGACAAGTTCTTTTCTTCGGAGACAATTTCTTTTCTTCAGTGCCAATTTCTCTTCTTCGGAGACAAGTTCTTTTCTTCGGAGACAAGTTCTTTTCTTCGGAGACAAGTTCTTTTCTTCGGAGACAAGTTCTTTTCTTCGGAGACAAGTTCTTTTCTCCGGAGACAAGTTCTTTTCTTCGGAGACAAGTTCTTTTCTTCGGAGACAAATTCTTTCCTTCAGTGACAAGTTCTTTTCTTCGGAGACAAGTTCTTTTCTTCGGAGACAAGTTCTCTTCTTCGGAGACAAGTTCTTTTCCTCGGAGACAAGTTCTCTTCTTCGGAGACAAGTTCTCTTCTTCGGAGACAAGTTCTTTTCTTCGGAGACAAGTTCTTTTCTTCGGAGACAAGTTCTTTTCTTCGGAGACAAGTTCTTTTCTCCGGAGACAAGTTCTCTTCTTCGGAGACAAGTTCTTTTCTTCGGAGACAAGTTCTTTTCTTCGGAGACAAGTTCTCTTCTTCGGAGACAAGTTCTTTTCCTCGGAGACAAGTTCTCTTCTTCGGAGACAAGTTCTTTTCTTCGGAGACAAGTTCTCTTCTTCGGAGACAAGTTCTTTTCTTCGGAGACAAGTTCTTTTCTTCGGAGACAAGTTCTTTTTCTCGGAGACAAGTTCTCTTCCTCGGAGACAAGTTCTCTTCTTCGGAGACAAGTTCTTTTTCATTCGGAGAGATAAAGATTATCTGTTTTCAGTCGGAGGACAAGTTTCATTTCTTCGGGACAAGTTACGCTGGTTCTTCGGAGACAAAGTTCTCTTTCCTCGGAGACAATTTCTCTTCCTCGGGAGACAAGTTCTCTTCTTCGGAGACAAGTTCTTTTTCATTCCGGAGACAGTACTTTTCCTCGGAGGAGCTACACATTTCTCTTCTTCGGAGACAAAGTTCTTTTCCTTCGGAACAAGTTCTTTTCTTCGGGAGAACAAGTTCTTTTCTTCGGGAGACAGAGACATAGTTCTTTTCCTCGGAGACAAGTTCCCTCTTCTTCGGCGACAAGTTCTCTGCTTCGGAGACAAGTTCTTTCCTTCGGAGACAAGTTTCTCTTCTTCGGAGACAAGTTCTCTTCTTCGCGAGACCAAGTTCTTTTCTTCGGAGATAAAGATTCTTTTCTATCGAGAGACAAGTTCTTTTCTTCGGAGACAAGTTCTTTTCCTCGGAGTACAAGTTCTCAGATCTTCTTAGACAAGTTCTTTTCTTCGGTAGACAAGTTCTTTTCTTCGGAGACAAGTTCTTTTCCTCGGAGACAAGTTCTCTTCCTCTTCCTCGAGACAAGTTTCTCTTCTTCGGAGACAAGTTTCTTTTTTCATTCGGAGACAAGTTCTTTTCTTCGGAGACAAGGTTCTCTTCTTCGGAGACAATTCTTTTCTTCGGAGGTACAAGTTCTTTTCTTCGGAATACAAGGTTCTCTTCTTCGGAGACAAGTTCTCTTCTTTCTGGAGACGAAGTTCTTTTCTTCGGAGACAAGTTTATCATTTTCCTCGGAGACAAGTATCTTCTCTTCAGAGACAAGTTCTCTTCTTCGCGGAGCAGTAGACAAGTTCTTTTCTTCGGAGACGCAAGTTCTTTTCTTCGGAGACAAGTTTTTTATCCTTCTCTTCAGAGACCAAGTTCTCTTCTTCGAGACAAGTTCTTTTCTTCGGAGACAAGTTCTCTTTCCTTCGAGAGACAAGTTCTTCTTCTATCAGAGACAAGTGTCTCTTCCCTTCGGAGACAAAGTATTTCTTCTCGTTCAGAGAACAAGTTTTCTCCCCCTTTCTTCGGAGACAAGTTCTCTTCTTCGGAGACAAGTTCTTTTCTTCAGAGACAAGGTTTTTTCTTTGGAGGCAAGTTCTTTTCTTTGGAGGCAAGTTCTTTTCTTAGGAGACATGTTCTTTAATTCGGAGACAAGTTCTTTTCCTCAGAGACAAGTTTTCTTCTTCGAAGACAAGTTGTTTAATTCAGACACACATTTTCTTTTTCGGAGACAAGTTCTTTTCATCAGAGACAATTTCTTTTCCTCGGAGAGAAGTTCTTTTCTTCAGAGACGAGTTTTTTTCTACGGAGACAAGTTCTTTTCTTTGGACACAAGTTCTTTTCTTCGTAGACAATTTCTTGTCTTCGGAGACAAGTTTTCCTCAGAGACAAGTTATTTTCTTCTTTAACTCGGAGAGAAAGTCTTTTCATCGGAGACAATTTATTTTCTTCAGAGACAAGTTCTTTCCCTTAGACACAATTTCTTTTCTTCAGTGCCAATTTCTCTTCTTCCGAGAGAAGTTCTTTTCTTCAGAGAGAAGTTTTTTTTCTTCGGAGACAAGTTCTTTTCTTCGGAGACAAGTTCTTTTCTTCGGAGACAAGTTCTTTTCTTCGGAGACAAGTTCTTTTCTTCGGAGACAAATTCTTTCCTTCAGTGACAAGTTCTCTTCTTCGGAGACAAGTTCTTTCTCTTGGAAGGGAAGACAAGTGCTTTGTTCCTCGGAGACAAGTTCTTTTCTTTGGAGACAAATTCTATAATTCAGTGACAATGTTCTCTTATTCGAGACAAATTCATAATTCAGAGGACAATTTCTTTCCCTTTAGAGACATGTTCTTCTCTACGGAGACAAGTTTTTCTGACTTCGGAGAGTGCAAAGTTCTCTTCTTCGGAGACAAGTTTCTCTTCTTCGGAGACAAGTTTTTCTTCTTCGGAGACAAGTTTTTTCTTCTTCGGAGACAACGTTCTCTTCTTCGGAGACAAGTTCTCTTCTGCTCGGAGACAAGTTCTCTTCTTCGGAAGCAAGTTCTTTTCTTCGTAGGCAAGTTCTCCTTCTTTCGGAGGTACAAGTTCGCTTTTTTTTCCCTGGAGACAGTTCGGGCTGCTGTCGGAGACAAGTTCTCTTCTTCGGAGACAAGTTCTCTTCCTTTTTTTTCGGAGACAAGTTCTTTTCTTCCCCCCCCTTTTTCTTCTTTTTCCCCTTTTTTTCGAGGACCAAGTTCTCTTTCCTCAAGTCTCCTCCCTCCTCCTTCTTTCTTTTTCTTTCTCTCTCTTTCCCTCTCACATGTTCCTTTTTCTTTTCTCTCCTTCCTTTTGTTCTTCGTTCCTTTCTCTTCTTTATTTTCTGGGAGACAAGTTCTCTTCTTCGAAGTTCTCTTCGTCTCCTCTTCTCTTTCTCCATTCTTCTCTCTCTTCAGTTCCTTCGGAGACAAGTTCTCTTCTTCGGAGACAAGTTTTTTTTCTTCGGAGACAAGTTCTCTTCTTCGGAGACAAGTTCTCTTCTTCGGAGACAAGTTCTCTTCTTCGGAGACAAGTTTTTTTTCTTCGAAGACAAGTTCTCTTCTTCGGAGACAAGTTCTTTTCTTCGGAGACAAGTTCTCTTCTTCGGAGACAAGTTCTTTTCTTCGGAGACAAGTTCTTTTCTTCGGAGACAAGTTCTTTTCTTCGGAGACAAGTTCTCTTCTTCGGAGACAAGTTTTTTTTCTTCGGAGACAAGTTCTCTTCTTCGGAGTCAAGTTTTTTTTCTTCGGAGACAAGTTCTCTTCTTCGGAGACAAGTTCTCTTCTTCGGAGACAAGTTTTTTTTCTTCGAAGACAAGTTCTCTTCTTCGGAGACAAGTTCTCTTCTTCGGAGACAAGTTCTCTTCTTCGGAGACAAGTTCTTTTCTTCGGAGACAAATTCTTTCCTTCAGTGACAAGTTCTCTTCTTCGGAGACAAGTTCTTTTCTTTGGAGACAAGTGCTTTTCCTCGGAGACAAGTTCTTTTCTTTGGAGACAAATTCTATAATTCAGTGACAAGTTCTCTTATTCGGAGACAAATTCTATAATTCAGAGACAATTTCTTTCTTTAGAGACATGTTCTTCTCTACGGAGACAAGTTTTCTTCTTCGGAGACAAGTTCTCTTCTTCGGAGACAAGTTCTCTTCTTCGGAGACAAGTTTTCTTCTTCGGAGACAAGTTTTCTTCTTCGGAGACAAGTTCTCTTCTTCGGAGACAAGTTCTCTTCTTCGGAGACAAGTTCTCTTCTTCGGAGACAAGTTCTTTTCTTCGGAGACAAGTTCTCTTCTTCGGAGACAAGTTTTTTTTCTTCGGAGACAAGTTCTCTTCTTCGGAGTCAAGTTTTTTTTCTTCGGAGACAAGTTCTCTTCTTCGGAGACAAGTTCTCTTCTTCGGAGACAAGTTCTTTTCTTCGGAGACAAGTTCTCTTCTTCGGAGACAAGTTCTCTTCTTCGGAGACAAGTTCTTTTCTTCGGAGACAAGTTCTCTTCTTCGGAGACAAGTTCTCTTCTTCGGAGACAAGTTCTCTTCTTCGGAGACAAGTTCTCTTCTTCGGAGACAAGTTCTTTTCCTCGGAGACAAGTTCTCTTCTTCGGAGACAAGTTCTTTTCTTCGGAGACAAGTTCTCTTCTTCGGAGACAAGTTCTCTTCTTCGGAGACAAGTTCTCTTCTTCGGAGACAAGTTTTTTTTCTTCGAAGACAAGTTCTCTTCTTCGGAGACAAGTTCTCTTCTTCGGAGACAAGTTCTCTTCTTCGGAGACAAGTTCTCTTCTTCGGAGACAAGTTTTTTTTCTTCGAAGACAAGTTCTCTTCTTCGGAGACAAGTTCTCTTCTTCGGAGACAAGTTCTCTTCTTCGGAGACAAGTTTTTTTTCTTCGGAGACAAGTTCTCTTCTTCGGAGACAAGTTCTCTTCTTCGGAGACAAGTTTTTTTTCTTCGAAGACAAGTTCTCTTCTTCGGAGACAAGTTCTCTTCTTCGGAGACAAGTTCTCTTCTTCGGAGACAAGTTTTTTTTCTTCGAAGACAAGTTCTCTTCTTCGGAGACAAGTTTTTTTTCTTCGGAGACAAGTTCTCTTCTTCGGAGACAAGTTCTCTTCTTCGGAGACAAGTTCTCTTCTTCGGAGACAAGTTCTTTTCTTCGGAGACAAGTTCTCTTCTTCGGAGACAAGTTCTCTTCTTCGGAGACAAGTTCTCTTCTTCGGAGACAAGTTCTTTTCTTCGGAGACAAGTTCTCTTCTTCGGAGACAAGTTCTTTTCTTCGGAGACAAGTTCTTTTCTTCGGAGACAAGTTCTTTTCTTCGGAGACAAGTTATTTTTCTTTGGAGACAATATCTTTTCTTTGGAGATAAGTTATTTTCCTTGCAGACAAGTTGTCTTCTTCGGAGACAAGTTCTCTTTTTGTGTAGACAAGGCTTTGCAGACAAGTTCTTTTCTTCGGAGTCAAGTTCTCTTCTTCGGAGACAATTCTCTTCTTCGGAGACAAGTTCTTTTCTTCGGAGACAAGGTTTTTTCTTTGGAGGCAAGTTCTTTTTTTAGGAGACATGTCCTTTAATTCGGAGACAAGTTCTTTTCCTCAGAGACAAGTTCTCTTCTTCGAAGACAAGTTGTTTAATTCAGACACACATTTTCTTTTTCGGAGACAAGTTCTTTTCCTCAGAGACAAGTTCTCTTCTTCGAAGACAAGTTGTTTAATTCAGACACACATTTTCTTTTTCGGAGACAAGTTCTTTTCCTCAGAGACAAGTTCTCTTCTTCGAAGACAAGTTGTTTAATTCAGACACACATTTTCTTTTTCGGAGACAAGTTCTTTTCATCAGAGACAATTTCTTTTCCTCGGAGAGAAGTTCTTTTCTTCAGAGACAAGTTTTTTTCTTCGGAGATAAATTATTTTCCTCAGAGACAAGTTCTGTTCTTTGCCGACAAGTTCTGTTCTTTGGAGACAATTTCTTTTCTTCGGAGACAAGGTTTTTTCTTTGGAGATAAGTTCTATACTTCGGAGGCAAGCTCTCTTTTACAGAGACAAGTTCTTTTCTTCGGTGAAAAGTTTTTTTCTACGTTCTTTTCTTTGCTTTGAGGGGAGAACAAGAGGTGAAAGAAGGGATAAAGAGAGCTAGTGGCTACAATCACTTCAATATGTTTTTTAAAGTTGGTTTGGAATTGAGGGTGTATGTGTTAGATTTTGAGTTTTTTATGAGTTTTCTTTTCTTTGGACACAAGTTCTTTTCTTCGGAGACAAGTTTTCCTCAGAGACAAGTTATTTTCTTCTTTAACTCGGAGAGAAAGTCTTTTCATCGGAGACAATTTATTTTCTTCGGAGACAAGTTCTCTTCTTCGGAGACAAGTTCTTTTCTTCGGAGACAAGTTCTCTTCTTCGGAGACAAGTTCTTTTCTTTGGAGACAAGTTCTTTTCCTCGGAGACAAGTTCTTTTCCTCGGAGACAAGTTCTTTTTTTCGGAGACAAAGTCTTTTCTTCGGAGACAATTCTTTTCTTCGGACACAAGTTCTTTTCCTTCCAGACAATTTCTCTTCGTTAGAGAAAAGTTCTCTTCTTGGCAGACAATTTTTTTTCTTCCGAGACAATTTTTTTTCCTCAGAGACAAGTTCTTTTCTTCAGAGACAAGTTCGGAGACAAGTCCTTTACTTAAGATGCAAGTTCTCTTTTTTGGAGACAATTTCTTTTCTTCGGAGACAAGTTCTCTTCTTCGGAGACAAGTTCTTTTCTTTGGAGACAAGTTCTCTTCTTCGGAAACAAGTTCTGTTCTTCTAAGACAAGTTCTCTTCTTCGGAGACAAGTTCTTTTCTTTGGAGACAAGTTCTCTTCTTCGGAAACAAGTTCTGTTCTTCTGAGACAAGTTCTTTTCTTTGGAGACAAGTTCTTTTCTTTGGAGTCAAGTTCTTTTCTTCGGCGACAAGTTCTTTTCTTATGAGACAAATTCTTTTCTTCGGAGACAAGTTCTTTTCTTATGAGACAAGTTCTTTTCTTCGGAAACAAGTTCTTTTCTTCGGAGACAAGTTCTCTTCTTCGGAAACAAGTTCTTTTTTTCGGAGACAAGTTATTTTCTTTGGAGACAAGTTCTTTTCTTCGTAGACAGGTTCTCTTCTTCCGAGACAAGTTCTATTTTTACGGACACAAGTTATTTACTTCGGAAACAAGCTCTTTTCTTCAAGAGGAGTTCTTTTCTTCGGAGACAAGTTCTCTTCTTTTGAGACAAGTTCTTTCCTTCGGTAACAAGTTTTTTTTTTGTTTTTTTTTGAGACAAGTTCTTTTCTTTGGAGATTTTTTCTTTTCTATGGAGACAATTTTTTTCTTCTTCTTCAGAGACAAGTTCTTTTCTTCTGAGACAAGGTCTTTTCTAAGGAAAGAATTTCTTTTCTTCAGAGATAAGTTCTCCTCTTCGGAGACAAGTTCTTTTTTTCTGAAACAAGTTCTTTTCTTCGGAGACAAGATTTTTTTTCTTTTGAGACAAGTTTCTTCTTGGGAGACATTCTTTTTTATAATTTCTTTTCTTCGGAGACAAATTCTATTCTTTGGACACAAGTTCTTTTCTTCTGAGACAAGTTCTCTTGTTTTGAGACAAGTTCTCTTTTTCGGAAACAAGTTCTTTTCTTCGGAGACAAGTTCTCTTCTTCGGAGACAAGTTCTTTTCTTAGGAGACAATTTCTTTTCTTTGGTGACAAGTTCTCTTCTTCTGAGACCAGGTCTTTTCTATGGAGACAAGTTCTCTTTTTCGGAAACATGTTCTTTTCTTCGGAGATAAGTTCTCGTGTTTGGAGACAATTTCTTTTCTTTGTAGACAAGTTCTCTTCTTCGGAGACAAGTTTTCTTCTTCGGAGAGGTCTTTTCTTTAGAGACAGTTATTTTTTTCTTTTTTTTCGGAGACGAGTTCTTTTCTTCGAGACGAGTTCTAATCTTCGAGTCAAGTTCTGTTCTGTTCTGTGGGGAGCCCTTGTGACATTCACCAACTGGACATCTTTCACTGATGTTCTGATACCGTGATAGCCACAGCTATCTCTTGAAATTATTATATTATATATCTGCCTTCCTGCATATGCACTTTTTCTCGTGTTATCTTTGTCTCTTAAATAATTCAATGCTAGTTCACTGAGTTTCCTTCCTGACTAAGTTCACAGTATAATGTATATGAATGTATGTATGTTGAAGCCTTACATTTAAGATACACTCACACCCCATAAAACATTCACGCGCCGAGCTCTCTTGTCAGACCCCCTGCCCCGAGGTGTCACTCATATGCCTCAGGCTATCAAATCGTCACATTTAACCTGGGTCCGGATCCAAGAAGCGTTTAGCGACGTCGCAACTCGCGTTTTGGTCGAAATGAAACGAAATCGCGACCAATTCGCTGCGACAAATCAAAGAAACAATTGGTCAGATTTGGCGCAATTTCTGCGACTGCCTCAACCTGTCGCAAATTCCTCACGCTGCAATTAAAAACTCTTCATAAATCGCTTTATAATGCAAATCTAAACCAAGAGGCAGACGTAAAAAGCCTTTTTCGCCAAGCTAAGCAAACTAAGGGGAGGATTGTTAGTCTTTGCCGAAGCGCCGACGGGAGGTCTTGGCGAAAATAGGATCACTAAACGATAGCAATGTTGTAATAATTGTGATTCTAAATTTCACCACACTTTAAAGGCTGGTCCCTGTCACTTTTATCCTGACAGAGAGAGAGAGAGCGAACGAGAGAGAGAGAGAGAGAGAGAGAGAGCGAACGAGAGAGAGAGAGAGAGAGAGAGAGAGAGAGAGAGAGAGAGAGAGAGAGAGAGAGAGAGAGAGAGAGAGAGAGAGAGAGAGAGAGAGAGAGAGAGAGAGAGAGAGAGAGAGAGAGAGAGAGAGAGAGAGAGAGAGAGAGAGAGAGCGAACGAGAGAGAGAGAGAGAGAGAGAGAGAGTTAGAAAGAGAAAGAGAGAGTGAAAGAGAGAGAGAGAGAGAGAGAGAGAGAGTTAGAAAGAGAGAGAGAGTTAGAAAGAGAAAGAGAGAGAGAGAGAAAGAAAGAGAAAGAGAGAGTGGCTTTTTTCTTTCTACTCTTTTTAGTTTCCTTAGAGCTATCCTATTAACTATCATGTCATCCCATTGGTTATATGTGATGGCTGCATCCTGGTTGATTCCGGAACCAAGGGTTTCCTTAAGTTGTTGCTAATATATTCATTTTTCATCAAAATGACATATGTGCACTAATGGATCTTTTACACATCATAGTTTTATATTGCTTTCAGTTTCTATAAGACATCTGCAATTCTTGGTGCTTTTACATTATTAGGCGAATGTAAAATCCCCCCCATCCCGTCCTCCCCCTCACACACACTCACATACACACACGCACACACACACACACAAACACACTCATATGTATATATATATATGTATATATATATATATGTATGTATATATATATGTATGTATATATATATATATATATAATATATATATATATATATATATATAATATATATATATATATATTAGTATTATTATATATATATATATATATATATATATTATATATATATATATATATATATATATATATATATATATATATAATATATATATATATATATATATATATGTGGTAGATAATATATATATATATATATATATATATATTATGTATGTGTGTATATATATATGTATATGTGATATATATATATATATATACATACATATATATACATATATATATAAACATAAAATCAAATACACACACACACACACGCTGTTACGCGACTAGCCCGATAATACAGCATATAAGCTCCATCGCCTCGTCTTCAAAGCCCATAACATCATAGGATTTGCAGCATTTGTTGGCTCAATTGCTGCAACCTGGTGAGTGCGTATCCTTGTCCCACTGCAGAATGTCGACCGTTTGCTGTCGAGCCGGACCGTAGCTGACTCTATAAGGGCGTCCAATCAGACGAGGCCAGAACTGCAATAACAAAATTCCTCAGTGGCATTCCCCCTTACCCCTACCAGTGGAGTTGTATGTGGTCTTGTTAAAGGAATTTGAAAAAAAAAAATGCTAGATATAATTACGATGATTTTGTTTACGAATAGGAAAAGATGTACGTTATCTCTTGTATGTCTTTTTTTTTTCCTTTCTTTCTTTCTTTCTTTCTCTCTCTCTCTCTGCGTTCACGTGGTTTTTATTCTTTCATCGGAAAATGCCACGTTCAAAAGGAACTCTTTCCCTCCCTCTCTGTCTCCGTTTTTTTTTTTTTTTTCTTT
>NW_028234416.1:9845754-9848254 GCF_977035675.1 Penaeus japonicus | reverse complement strand
GCAAGTGTTTGTGCATGTGAATATGTGAAAAGAGGGTGGTGAATACCGCAGAGTGAGTGTGTATGTACTTCCTTTTTTTAAAACTTTCTTTCTCTTTTGTTCAAAATATTATTGGAATCTCCCCCTTTCCCTCATAGCCTCTCCACACCAACATCAAACTCTTAGTTTCACCAGTGTAAACATGAAAGGCAAACAGGCTTTGTCCTACACGCTGCTATTTCTTCCCCCCTCGGGAACTTTTCGAGAGTTTCACCTAATATTTATCATTACATTGGCTGCTGAATGACATAAGTTTAGGAGGAAAATACACAAACGTAGACAGGCATACAGCGGTCTATTTAGAGGGTTGCTTGAATATCACTCGGATTAATAAAACGAATTTCTGACGCGTAACTTTCCAAGTTTTCATTTATTTTGCATTTTGAAAATATGTATATTGTTGTGAATGTGAAGCAATAGCACATTCATACGGACATGTATATCTATATCTATCTCTATATATACACATGTGGGTCTACGTGCGTGCGTGTGTGTGTGTGTGTGAGTGAGTGAATAACTGAGAGTATATTAATAATGATAAATGATAGATATCTATATCTATCAATCTATGCGTATATGTGCAATATCAGAACACATAATCATAATGATAGCTATGATAATAACTAAAGAGAGGATACAAAAGATAACATTAACACTGATACTATACTAGTAGATAACGATGATGATTAATAGTAATGATGATAATAATCATCATCATTATTTTCACAATCATTATCATCATAATAATAGTAATGATAATGATAATAATAACAACAATATGATAATGATAATAGCAATAACAGTAATGTTAATGACAAGATTGATGACAATATGACAATGACAATAATGACAATAATAATGATAACCATGACAATGAAAATGACGATGATAATGATCATAGCAGTGATAATGATGACAATAATAACAACAACAATATTAGTAACAACAGCAATAATAACGTCACTCTGAGTCTCTTAATTGGCTGCAGATATATGCATCCAGCTGTCGAACTCTGAGTTAAGTTCAATAGCTGCAATTGCAAACGGCTCAAAGCGTCTGGATGGGGGAATGGACATATAAAAGAAAATATTAGTTAAAGATAATAATATCATGTGTAGGGGACACTAGTTTGCTCTATTGTGAAATATTGTTTAATTTGATAAATGGCGTTATCCAAGCCATCAAAGCATTTCTTTCATTGGATAGTTTTATATCCTGAGATAACTGCTCTGCTTCTACGAACTTACTTTCCAGATATGTCCGTTAGACTTTTATATATATATATATATATATATATATATATATATATATATATATATATATATATATATATATATATATATATATATATATATATATATATATATATATATATGTGTGTGTGTGTGTGTGTTTGTGACTTAGATCAACAAAAGAATAAGACAAATGATACTGAAGTTATCATTCTACTTTCGGTGACATGAAATAAAACAAAAAATAAGATAAAAGGCTAAAGCTTTCTTTCATACCAATGACACGTGGTAACTGGCCATCATGGTGTAAGTTCAGAATAGATAAATCATGGAAGCTGTAAAATACATGAAACATTTCTTCTTCATTCTCCACGTTTCACTTGGTTTATATTTCGGAAAAGTTGTAAAAGAGAACGATAAAAAGAAACCTTAATGATAATTTTAATTAAGGATCAGCTGACAGTATGGAATCAGATCAACGCAATCCCCTTTTACGAACATCCGTTGCGTCACCTTTTCACAAGTAATGGAGAACGCACAGTATTCAGTGTAGAGCTTTTTTTGTTTGTTTGTTTGTTTTTTGTTTTTTCTCGAAGTCTTTTGATCCATTTGGTACTTGTAAGGTTGAGTAATCACAGTAAGGATAACAATGATGATGATGATAATGATTGATGATGATGATGATGATGATGATGATGATGATGATGATGATGATGATGATGACGATGATGATGATGATGATGATGATGATGATGATTATTACTATTATTGCGATAACAATTACAATAACATTGATGATAATAATGATAGTAATAACAACAGCAACAATAATGATATAGAAAATAATATTATTATCATCAATAATGATAATAATAATGATAATAATAATAATAATAATAATAATAATAATAGAAATAATAATAACAACAACAAAAACAAACTAACAAAAAAAAATAATATCGCCAGTGATAATCTAAATAACAAGGATTTAATAAACATCTAAATGAAGTGGAAATAAACACCTCCTCCACAAGCCGCTTCTAAGTTACTCGCAAGACTCGAGAGCTCTCCCTTCTGATTGCAACCTTGACATGAAAAACACCCTAAGCAAAGGAGAAGGAGAAAAAAAAGCGAACAAACAAAAAAAAGAAAGAGAAATGGAGATAAAGAAAATTTTTATGTACGTCACTTGTGTCACCTTTTCACATGTGATGGAATTCGTTCTTGGA
>NW_028234416.1:9833254-9838254 GCF_977035675.1 Penaeus japonicus | reverse complement strand
ATGTGATTTATCTAAATTGTGGAGAATTTGAAAAGGCTAAAAAGACAAAAGCTAATATACGTATATATGCACTATCTCTCCCTCACTCTCTCTCTTTCTCTCTTTTTCTGTATATGAGTATACGAATAAACACACACACATACATACACACACACACACACACACACACACCACGACACACCACACACACACCCTTTATGTGATATATTTATATATATCTATATATATATTTTAAATATTATACTATATAATATATATTATACACTTTATATATGTATATATTATATAAATATATATATAGATAATATATCTTTATATATATATTATATGATATATTATATATTTAATATTATTATGTGTATATATATTATATATATTTATATATATATAGTAATATATATATATTATATATATATATAGTAAATTCTATATATGTATATAACCCCGCACTATATCACCATATATACTATCATATAGAAAGTCATATTTATGTATATTATATATATATAATATATATCCATATACTATATATATATATATATATCTGAGGGTATATATATATATATATGTAAAGAGAAAAGAGTAATCATCTCCAGGAAAAAAAAAAAAAAAAAATAAAATTTTATATGTACCCACTATCCAGAGAGAGAGAAAAAAAATATTCATCGAAAATCAAATCTTCTAAACGCTACAGACCAAGGCCTGAATGACGCAATAAAAATACATTAAGAGATCCCTCGCAGACTACCAGGACTTTGCTTTAGCGGAAGATGACAAAATGCTCTCATTATTGCTCCCTCCTGGAAACCTGCTCAGAGCGGAACAAACAAGGCGATAGATTTCTACCTAAAAGGTATTTCTTTTTCGAAATTGAGCTTAACTTTCACGATATTTATTTATTATTTTTTTCCCTTGAAAAGGACGAGATGAAAAATACAGGAATAAAAAAAAAAAAAAAAAAAAAAAAAAAAAAAAAAGAAGGAATAAAGCTCTCATGAAAAATTCGTTTTTGCACGTTATCCTCTACGGAAAAAATTGTAGATCGGAAATTTCGACCTCAAAACGACGCACGTGGAGTTCCCTTTGAAAATGCAGTTGGGTTCGATCGCGGAACGAAACGAATAGATCTGATTTGCAAAAGCGTGAGACGTTGAAGAAGTAGGGGGATGGGGGGGGGGGGGAGGGGCGGTGGATAGGGTAGCTATGAGGTAGAAAGACGAGGTAATTGAGGAAGAAGAAGGAAGAGGGGAAGTGAGAGTCGAAATACTAACGAGTGGATATGTCAAGTCCCTCATTTTATATCTTGCTTTAAAACCGTAGTCTAATTATAGATATAACGATGAAAATCGTACTTCGTATTATCAATGAGAGATAGAAAAAGAGAGGGAGAGAGAGAGAGAGAGAGAGAGAGAGAGAGAGAGGGGGGAGCATGAGGACGAGAAGCAGTCGGAGAGGATTGAGAGAGAGAGAGAGAGCTGAGCGACGATGAGAGAGAGGAAGAGTGAGAGAGAAATAGAGAAGAAAAGATGAAAAAAAAAAAAAAAAAAAAAAAAAAAAAAAACGAAAGAGAGGAGAAAAGGAAAAGAAACAAGGGGAAAAGTAAGAGAGAAGAAGAGAGTGTGAGTGTGAGGAGGGAGAGGAGAGCAAGAGAGAGAGAAAGAGAAAATCAAGGAAAGAAAGAAAGAAAGAGAGATAGAGAGAGACAAATAGCTAGAGAGAGAGAGAGAGACAATATAGACAGAACAGGAGAAAGAAAGGGGGATGTGGAGAGAGGGGATGAGAGCGAAGGAGAGGAGGAGAAAGGGAAGGAGAGGGAGGGAGAGAGAGGAGAGGAGAGGGAGAGGAGAGGGGGGAAGGGAGAGGAGAGGAGGAAGAGGAGAAGGTAAGAAAGAAAGAGAGGAGATGGTGAGGAGGATGAGATGAGAAGCAAAGCAATAGCTAGAGAGAATGAGAAAGAAAAGAAAAAAGAAAAGAAGGGGACAAGAAAGACGATGAGGAGAGAGAGAATGAGTAGTAGTAATCCGATTTTAGAAATTAATTATATTTTATTATTAGAGGGCAAATTAGCGTTTCAAAGATCCAAAAATTAATTAATTAGTTCCGCGCTCCATAGATGCCGAATAATTTCTTAACATCCGCCTCATCCCCTCTTTTCGTTTACATTCTCCGACAAACAAAAAAAAAACGAATCCTTGATTCCGGATTGAGCACCATACATTCTCATGTAGGTTTGGTTATTTATTATATCATTAGAATCCTTTTGGTATCTATCTCCTGCAACACAATCATCGGCGTGAATCCGCTAATCACTGCCATCCACGAATGACAACACTCATTCTCCTTCCCAACCAATCTTTGTCGTCAAAACTTTCGTAATCCAGTCGCCTTTCTGTGTAACTCTACGGACTATACCTCCCACGATATAGATTGAAAAACAAAGATACAAGACAAAGGAGATTGAATTCCAGGTAAATGAAGATTAAATGCTAATACGTTGCGCTATTGCATAATATGTCACTCGAAGCGATGGTAATAGGATGTAAAACCTATAAAATGTGCGTCGTTGTTTACACTCATGTATCTCTTATTGCCTCCGTCAAGCGGATATGGTCATGTTGTTGCACGTGTTAATTAGTTCATTATTTTGCTTGTCAGGATGAACATGTGAAGACATACTGGTGAAATGGGACGGAAATTTATGGCTGGGTTGGGGGTTGGAGTCTTATGATGAACCGGAATCGTGTATGGATCTTGGGGACGACTAAGGCTTCTGCGTTAGTGTGAATCATCATAGGAAATATAAAAGGCATTTGCTGCTGGAAAAATGTGTCAGATTTATGTTTTGTGATGCTGGATCTTTTGGGGAGTAATGGCAGAGATCTGTGTTATCCGAGTGTTTTCTTGCATTTGCAATGTTCATATGCAATGTGCTCTAGTAATTGATCTTCTTTTGTATGTACAATCTTTTTTGTATGTTCAATCGGTGTCCTCTCTCAGTAGATTATGAAATATTTTATGAGATAACCTCTCTCTCTCGCTCTCTCTCTCTTTCTCTCTCTCTCTCTCTCTCTCTCTCTCTCTCTCTCTCTCTCTCTCTCTCTCTCTCTCTCTCTCTCTCTATCCCTCTCTCTCTCTTTGTATGTGTGTGTGTGTGTGTGTGTATGTGTGTGTGTCAAAGCAGAACTAACAAAAGTCCGGACATGAAGCGTCGTAAGAGCTCAGAAGCAGTCACTTGAGATAGTCAATGACCTTTTCCTCGTATCCTTAGACATTCGACTAAGGCTCACCTGAAGGTTAAGCCCAATAACTTGCCACGTGGCTATTCTCTCCGTCTCATTCCACTAAATAAAGAAAATAATAATGAAGAAAGGAAGAAGAGAGTGATGATATTTAACCTTTCCATCACAGGTCAGTTCCTGGATTCCCGAACATTGACTTTTTAAACCTTTTGTTTTAGTCGCTAATCAGCTCTGTTAACAAAGCCGCGTCGCAACAGAATGTCACGATCACATTTTCTGAGGCAATATTCGGGTGTAAGTTGTTAACACAGGAAGGTGAGGGTAACTTAAATATATCTTTTTACATGTTTTATTTATTTTTGGGGGTGTGGGTGGTCATTTGGTTCTTTCGAATAATTGTGTTCTTTTCACTTATTTTCTTTAAAACAATGACTGTAATAGCTACTGTGTTTCCTACCCTGATGAAAGCTACCACGATACATCGCAGGAATATTACCCTTAAGGGATCTCGGGTTTCCTCTCTCTTCCCTAATCCTCCCTCTACTTTGTCTTCTTGCCTCCCTCCCCTCCCCCTCCACTCCTTCCCTCCTCTCCCCCCCCCTCCCTATTCCCCCTATATAAGAATCTTTATTGATATATCATCAAAACACACACACCACACACACATCACAGACATATATATCTCTATATATATTAAATGTATATATATATATCTCTAAATCGTATATATATATATTATATATAATTCATATAATATTATATATATATATATATTATTATATATACGTATATAATATATATTATATATATATATCAATCTATATATATATCTAAACATTCATATTTTATATATTATATCTATAATATATATATATAAATACATATATTTATCTATAATATATTATTATTAATATATATATTTATATATAAATAATATATAGTATAATATACATTATATATCTTAATAATATATATCTATATAAATATCTATATATACTATACAGTTATATATATATATTATATATATATATAATAAATATATATTATATATAATATATATATAATATATCATTATCATCAGCCTGTATCTATCCCACGTGCTCAGGACGTATGCCTCTCTCAATCTAATCCAGACATTCCGTTATGATTCCTCTGTACTTCCAGTTTGTGTGTGTGTGTGTGTGTGTGTGTGTCTGTGTGTGTCTGTGTGTATGTGTGTGTGTGTGTATATACATACTTTTATGATATATGTATGTATATTCATACATACATTTATATATATATATATATATATATATATATATATATATATGTGTGTGTGTGTGTGTGTGTGTGTGTGTGTGTGTGTGTGTGTGTGTGTGTGTGTGTGTGTGTGTGTGTGTGATTATATATATATATATATATATATATATATATATTATGTATATATATATTTATATATTAATATATATATCATATATATATATATATATATATACATATATATATACATACATATATATATATATATATATATATATATATATATATATATATATATATGCATATATATATATATATATATATATTGTATGTATGTTTGTATGTGTGTGTGTTTATATATATGTATATATATATATATATATATATATATATATATATATATATATATATATATATATATATTATATATATATATATATTCATTTATTTATTTAAATATATACATACCTATATATATATATACATATTTATTTATATAAATGTATATGTATGTATATG
>NW_028234416.1:9792049-9804549 GCF_977035675.1 Penaeus japonicus | reverse complement strand
CCAATCAACAGACTAAGCGAATCGTGTCCTACGCTGGGGAGGAGCGAATTGCTGCCGCGCCGAGTCACGAAATAATGAGTGCCCCTCTCAAAAACCTCAACCGCGCAGCGCCGCCACGCCGCAAGAGAACAAACGCCTACTCCTTGCTGCGACCAATCTCCGTCGCGCAGGGCGTCGGACCTCGGCGAAAGACTGTGCGGTCATCCGCACTATCCCGGGTGCATCTCCTGACATCTTAAGATGCTGAGTTAACGAGATGCTGGAATGGAGACCTGCCAGATGCATCCTTTATTGTGGCATCCATGAACTGATGGACAATGTAAGTTCAAATATGATACTTGATGATATTGCATCATTGATTTTGGACCTCAAAAAGAAGAATGAGAACATGAGTATTTATGTATGTGAGCTAGTACCTCCTTGAAGTTCAGATGAGTTAGCAGATGGAGTAAAACAATTTAATGAAAAGCTAAATGAATGGAGCTCTAATAATGGTATTCCAATTATTCAAACTTATCTAAACTTCAAACCGGGACCTGATAAGTTAGATGAAATGTGCTTTGAATTAGAGAGGGGTAATGAAGGTGTGTTTTTGAACAGGTATGGTGTGTTACGATTATTATCTGTAATTAGTAAGCAATGCAAATACTTTACTTTGGCCTCAAAAGATTCAAGTCTCAACAGACACACAAAAAAATCAAAATGAGAATGATAGATTCAAGAGAACTAGAAATAATAGGGAAGTAAATTATAAGCCTCGACGTAATATGTATGACGTCAGAGACAATTCTAGCAGGGTTCAAGCGCATCGGTTCAACAATAGCCGCGCACATAATGGCTTTAGGGACACAAATCCTAGTAGAAACATACATTTGCTAGACAAATAGGCAACCGTTTGAGGGTAGTCTGCGTCAGGGTTGCTTCAATTGTGGCGGGAATTTAAACCGAATTCAACACACAGGCAATCAACCTGCAGATTGTTCCGACCACAAAATTATTAAATTTACTTCATGCAATATGTAATGGCCACAAAAGTATCATCTATGTCATCATTATTGGCTATGAAATAGGATTATGGCCAAGAAGGAAGAGCGGGGTGGCAGTAGTAACCAGTAAAGAGACATAAAAGGAACCTTAGTTAATGAAAAAGGGACCTAGTTAATATAGTCCCATATAAATGACTCAATCTGTTTCTCTTGCATAGGAGATGAAATAGAAATGCTAATCACAGAGGAAATAGACATAGGGGGGGGGGGGGGGGGGGGGGGGGGGTGGGGGGGGGGGGGGGGGGGGGGGGGGACAATCTTTATGCATAAGCGAGGACATGTTAGTATCCCCAGTATTAGTGACTCTTTCGTTCACCATCCCTTCCTTTACTAATTTACCGCCTGACCATGGACCTGCGAGGAGGAATGGTGCGTGTACATCAGGGATGAATTAAAAGGCCACAGTTACTAAATCTAGGTATTGATGAAGTAGAAGGGGCTGAGTCGAGGACATATGGATTATATGTGCAGTGTAGAAAATTACGATCCATCATATATTGGTCTACGCATCTATAGTCATCGCATGACACATGCTACATCTTTTTAAATATATTACAGACTGTTTGGGGAAAATACATGTCTCCGTAATCAAAATTACTTTGTAGAAGTAGGGGATTTCAATGAATAATATGTTAATACTGATAACAAAATGCAAAATTAATAAGAACTATGGAATTTATCCACAGATACTGACAGGCCAACAAGGATAACCTCTACAATCTACAAAACAATTTTAGATTTGATGATAACAAATAAACCAGATAATAGAATCTCTGACATTGAAGTAAATGCCTAGTCCAATAGCAGATCATTTGAAATTGATAACTGCCTCTCTAACTCTAAGCAAACCAAAACGTCAACCTGTTTGACTGTATACCAAATCATCCCGATGAGTGTTAAAAACTATAATCAGAATTATTTTTGTGACCAATTCTTAGAACACATTCACTCCCTTAACGAGATACTACTTACCGACAATGTCAATTTACAAGTGTCCGTTTTAAATAGGGTTTTTCTGAACTGTATGGATAAGTGTGCACTTATCGTAACTAGAAAAGTAACCCGGCCACCAGCCCCATGGATAAATAGGGAAATAAAAAATGCTACTGAAACGAGAGATAAAATTAGGAAGAGAATTCAGGCCGGTAACTATGAAACATCCTTACGTGATAATTATAAGGCTGAAAAGAAGCGTGTCAAAATACTAATGGATACAAGTAAAAAACAATATTGTAAAGAGAAATTACAGGCCAGTAAAAAATAATATGAGTGCTACATAGAAAATCATCAGGAAAATGATTCCTGATCATAAAAGTAATTCTCAACAAACAAATGATCTTAACCTAAAGGAGAGAGTAGAAAATTTCAATGATTATTTTGCAAATATTGGAAAACATGCCTATGAAAAGTCACGGGAAAATCTTCCTTTACAAGATAATGTAGTTACACGGGCTGACAATCATAATGTAGGTTCAGATAACATTTTTAGGGTAAATCCTGTAGATGTCAATGATGTTATTTTAACTATGAAATCCCTTAAAGAAAGCAACTCATATGGCTCAGACGGTATTGCGTATAGTTTTATAAAAGATTCATTACCAGTTATAGTATTTTATATAACAATTATTGTAAATACCTCAATAGTCACAAATGTGTTTCCTGATTCATGGAAAATTTCTCATGTTATCCCTCTGCACAAAGGTGATGACAAAGATGAATTAAGCAATTATAGGCCGATATCGCTCTTACCAATCTTTTCCAAAGTATTGGAAAAAATTGTTGCCAAACAGCTAATGACTTTCTTAGAGTCACAAAAACTACTCTCTAATAGTCAACATGGTTTCCGTAAGCAGCACTGTACAGAAACCGCCCTTATTAAAATCTCTGATAGAATATATCATAATATAGATAATAAGAAATTGTCCCTCCATTTCTTACTAGACTTATCAAAAGCTTTTGATAGTGTGAACCACGACATGCTTATAGAAAAATGCCAAGAACTGAACATGAGTCCTCTTTGGTTTCAGAATTATTTGCATAATAGATTGCAATCTGTGAGAATAGGGAATGTGCTTTCTACCCAGAGAACTGTCTGCTATGGTGTTCCCCAGGGATCAGTGTTAGGACCAATTCTTTTCTCTATAGACGTGAATGACTGCGAATATTGTAGATTTGATTATGAAAGCAGAAAGTTCCCTTTCAACTATTAAACTATATTTCCAAAGAAATGGTCTACTTTTGAATGAAAGCAAAACAGAATGTATATTTATTGGCTCTCGACACCTTATCTCACAAATACCAAATGATGTTTCCATAAATTTTAATAACAACCATATAATACCAAAGTCAGAAGTAAAAAAATTATGAATATATTTTGATCAATATATGAATTTCAGCTCGCATATAGATGAATTAAGCAGAAAAGTTAATGGTATCCTCATTTATCTTCATATAATAGGGGATAGTTTTGATATGTCAACACGTACAATGGTACAAGTCATTGGTACTTAGCCTTATTAATTATGGCTTGATAATTTGGGGAGTCACAACAAAAGGAAAAATTGAAAGAGTTCAAAGGTTGCAAAACTTTACTGCTAAAGTTGCAATTGGAGGATTACGGAAATATGATCATGTAACCCCTGCTTTGAAGCAATTGAAATAGTTTAGTATTAGTAATAAATATATATACGATATATGTAATGTAATGTTTAAAGACTTACATCAGTGTTTTCCCGATTGGCTGTTTAGTCTTAACACAATGAACGAAATAACAGGCACAAATACAAGACAAGGAAAAAATTTACATGTTCCAAGAACATATACGGTGTCTGGCACAAAAATGTTAACAGTAAGAGGCTCAAAGATTTGGAATCAGATACCATTGCACATTAAGAATACTGCTTCACTTTCTGCCTTTAAATACAGATTAAAGGACCACCTACTAGATGACTAAATGTAACCTTACTACGATATACTGCAAGATGTAAAACTGAATATTACTTTACTACAACTGCAATGTTAACTTTTACTAAAAGTATTAAGGTAGGATTATATATCTAATTGCAATTTTTATTATACATGTATATATATATATATATATATATATATATATATATATATATATATATATATATATATATATATATATATGCTATTTCTTCATGTATGTCATATTATTTTGTAAAAAGTGATATGTATTGCATAAATTTGAATTTTAAAATAAATATACTATATATGGCTGTAACATGAACTGTGATAATCTTGTACATAGGATAAATATTTTATTCTACAAAGAATGAGACAATGTAAATTTGATTTGTCTCTTATGGTATATCCTTTTATAAGAATGATGTAAGTTTTATTTGATTTCATATGATATGCATTGTATTAATTTGAATTTTAATATATAATATATATGGTTGTATAGATGAACTGTGATAATCTTGTACATTAGGATCAATATTTTGATCTATACAGAATGTGACAATGTAAAGTTTTATCTGTTTTTTATGATATATCCTTTTATGTGAATGGTGTACTTTTTATTTTAATTCATGTTAAACAAACTTGTAATCCATCTTTTAAATATGTAATATGAAAATGTATATCTGATTATGTTTACACAGATGTATGTATGATAATGAATATCCAGTGTAAATTGGAAATAAAAAAATTATTATTTTATTATTATCATTTTTATTCTCTCTCTCTCTCTTTCTCTTTCTCCCTCTCTCTCTCTCTTTCTCTCTCTCTCTCTCTCTCTTCCTCTCTCTCTCTCTTTCTCTTTCTCTTTCTCTTTCTCTCTCTTTAATTCATGTTAAACAAACTTGTAATCCATCTTTTAAATATGTAATATGTAAATGTATATCTAATTATGTTTACATAGATGTATGTATGATAATGATTATCCAGTGTAAATTGGAAATAAAAAATTATTATTTTATTATTATTATTTTTATTCTCTCTCTCTCTCTCTCCCTCTCTCTCTCTCTCTCTCATGTCTTCTCTCCCCTTCTCTCATCTCATGCGTTTCTCTCTACTCTCCTCTCTTCCTCTCTCTGCTCCTTTTCTATCTTCTCTCTCGCTCCTCCCTCTCTCCCTCTCTCTTGACGCTCTCTCACTCTCTCTCATCTCTCACTCTACTCTCATCTCTTGTGCTCTCTCTCTCTCTCTCTCTCTCTCAGTCTCTCCCTCTCACGTTCACTTCTCTCTCTTATCTCGTCTCTCCACTCTCTTCTTCTCTTCACCTCTCGTCCCTCTCTCTCTCTGTCTCCTTTTTCTTCTCCCTCTCTCTCTCCCTCTCCTCTCCCCTCTCTCTCTGCTCTTATCTCCCTTCTCTCTCTCTCTCTCATTCTCTCTCTCATCTCTCTCTCACTCTCTCCCTTCTCCTCGTCCTCTTCTCCTCTCTCCTCTTCTCTCTCTCTCTCTCATATATATATATATATATATATATATATATCATATATATATATACATATATGTATACTATATATATATATATATATAATATTATATATATATATATATATATAGATGTATATAGCTATATATATATATATTAATATATTATATATATATATAATATATATAATAGTATAGATAAATATGTCTGTGTGTTGAGTGTGTACATAGATGTTGAGATACATATATATATTAATATGAACTGTAGTATATATATACATATATTATATATTATATATATATAATTATATATATATTATTATATATAATATATATATATATACATTATACATAACTACGATATGTGTGGTTATAGTATATATATATATATATATATATATATCATATATATATATATATATATATATATATTTATTTTTTGTGTGGGGTTGGTGTGTTAGATATATTAATATATATATAGATATATATATATATATATATATAGTAGTGTGTGTGTGTGGGTTTGTTGTGTGTGTGTGTGTGGTATATATATATATATATATATATAATATTATATATAAATATATTATATATATTAACCATATATAATATATATAAAATATATCATATATATATGAATTTATATATATATATACTATATATATATAAATATATATATATTATATATATATGTATATTATAATATAGATATTTGCTTTCTTTATAATATTTATATATTTATATTATTATGTATGTATGCATATGTATATTTATTTATATATATAGACAATTTATATATATAATAGATAGATAGATAATTATAGATAATAATATAAAATATTTCCTTTATGATAAATGTAGATCCTTACTATACGATATACTTGCAAGATGTAAAACCCCTGAAAAATATTACTTTACTACAACTGCAATGTTATACTTTTACTAAAAGTATTAAGGTAGGATTATATAATCTAATTGCAATTTTTTATTATACATGTATAATGTAAATATATATCTATAAATATATATATATATAAATATATATATAATATATATATATTAGCTATTTCTTCATGTATGATAATATTAATTTTGTAAAAATTGATTTATTGTCTTCAAGTTTGAATTTTAAAATAAATATACTATGAATGGCTGTAACATGAACTGTGATAAGCTTGTTACATAGGATAAATATCTTTAATTCTACATAAAATGGAGACAATCTAGTAAATTTTGATTTGTCCTCTTATATGGTATAATCCTTTTTATAAGAATCTAGATGTAAGTTCATATTTGAATTTACATACGATATGGATTCTGTAAATAATTGAATTTGAATATATAATATATATGGTTGTATAGATGAACTGTGATAATTCTTGTACATTAGAGATCAATATTTAATTCTATACCAGAATGTGAGAATGTAAAGTTTTATCTGTCTTTATTATGGATAATATCCGTTTTATTGAATGGTGTAACTTTCTTCTATTTTAATTCATGTTACAAACAAACCGTGTAATCCATCTTTTTTAAATATGTAATATGAGAAATGTAATATCGATTATGTTATTTTACAGAGATGTACATTATGATAATCGCAATAATCCAGTGTAAATTGGAAATAAAAAAAATATTATTTTATTATTACTATTTTTATTCTCTCTCTCTCCCTCTCTCTCTCTCTCTTTCTCCCTCTCTCTCTCTCTTTCTCTCTCTCTCTCTCTCTCTCTTCCTCTCTCTCTCTTTTTCTCTTTCTCTCTCTTTAATTCATGTTAAACAAACTTGTAATCCATATTTTAAATATGTAATATGTAAATGTAATAATCTAATCTACATGTTACAATACAGATGTATGTATGATAATGATTATCCAGTGTAAATTGGAAATAAAAAAATATTATTTTATTATTATTATCTTTATTCTCTCTCTCTCTCCCTCTCTCTCTCTCTCTCTCTCTCTCTCTCTCTCTCTCTCTCTCTCTCTCTCTCTCTCTCTCTCCCTCTCCTCCCTCTCTCTCTTTCTCTCTCTCTCTCTTTCTTCCTCTCTCTCTCTTTTTCTTCTCTTTCTCTCTCTCTCCCGCTCTTTCCCTCTCTCACTCTTTCTTTCTCACTCCCGCTCTCTCTCGTCTCTTCTCCTCTCTCTCCTTCTCGTCCCTCGCTCCTCTACTCTCTCATTCTCTCTCTCTCTCTTTCTCTCTCGCTCCCTCTCTCATCTCACTCTCTCTTTCCTCTCTCTCTCTCCCCTCCTCCTCTCTCTCTCTCTTACTCTCTCATCTCCCCCCCGTCTCTCTCTCTCTCTATCCTCTCTCTCTCTCATCTCTCTCTCTCTTCTCTATATATATAATTATATATATATATATGATATATAAGCTATTATTATTTATATATAATATAAATATATATATCATATATTTGTTATTCATATATCATATATTATATTTTAATATTAAATCACTATACTCCTATCATATATATAATATACTATATATATATATATATGTGTGTTTGTGTCTGTGTTTGTGTGCGTCAACATAGATGTAATACATATATACATATAAATATAATATTGTATATATATTGACATATATATATAGTATTATATTATATATATATATATAATATATAATCATATATATATATACAGTATATAACTGATGTCTGTGTCATATGTATATAATTATATATTATATATATATATATATATATATATATATGTAATATATGCTACATACATGCTATGTAATGCATAGTATAATTTACATTATATATATAGATAGATAGATATAGATATAGATATATATAATTTTCCTTTATGTGCGTGTGTTAGTATCAGTAAGTGGTTACAATTTTGCCCCCCCCCCAAAAAAAAAAAAAAAAAAAAAAAAAAAAAAGGGCCATATATATCGCAATCTTTTATTGCAAAACGCTCTGAGTTATAATAGCGAAAGAAGATTAAGCCTAAATGTTTATAAACACTGATCCAAGGAAACCACATAAACCTATGATTACTGACACGATGATAGTACTCATATTTTATTCATATTCATAATATAATCCGAAAAAGTGGTTATGGGAGAAAGTCATCAAGAAAAAAGACCCTAACTTTACTGAAGGATAATCATGCACTGAAAGAAGTCCTGGAAATGATAATAACGGCGAGTCCTGAATAACTCGTGCTGTCCTGAACTTTTGACCTTTGGACAGCCTGAGGGAGGCGACCCAGAGACACATCATACTCCCGCTGGATTGAGTCGTAATAGCGCATGTGACATGTCTTTTGTTCAGGCCTTCTGCTGAACAGATCTAAAATGATTGCGCTGGTAAGCCTAGTTAGCTCTTTTGGCGCTTGAGGAATGAATGAAATGAACATAATCGAATATCAATTGAATAGTGAAGGGCAAAAATCATAAGAGAATAGAAAAAAAAATAATTCAACTGGAGAATTCTTGTATAATGTACATGATGATCAGTGGATTTGAAGAAGGATCTGATCGTAACTATCTTTTTTTGTGTTCTGTGTTTTCCTAAGTATGGGTTAGCCGGTCACTAGTTCTTAAATGTTAGTTATTTTTTGTACAATCCAAATAGTTTTCTAGAGCCAGTTCAGTATGATATGCGTCTAGAAAAAAAATGAAATTGTTCATGTTGCATAATGAGAATTAATTCCATAAAGTTTAACAAAAGGCTCAAGATAAATCCTATTCATTGTGCTTTGAAATATGCCATGAAGTACAGACAGACTTGCAATCACTTTATATATATGTCCCCAAACAGTATCATAAGGTAACAAACACTAATCAAAGTTGTAAATCGTGACATATATGTTACATATACATCAACTGTTATGATGGAAAAAAACGTCAACCTCTATCACTAAATCATTATGCATATGCTCTTTGTATCCAACTCGCATAAAAAGACATCCTGACATCCTTTTATCTATTCATTAGTCAAAGGGGATTTGCTCTTCATATTGAAGTGTAAATACCCTGTGAAGACTAAAGAGAACATAGAATAATTATGATACAAAGCATGCCAGTGGCAAAAGGAAATTCTCAGTAATGTGCACCAGAAGAGCGGAAGTAGGAATTAGAGATAGACTGACTTGCAAGAAAACGTTAATGTTAACACTGGAAACGAAGGTTTTTACTTTATTCACTAGGTAATTCTACACATTATAAGATGCGTCATAATATTTTTGATATGTATATGAAAGCATGGTTGCAAAGTCTACACTTAAATGCGTTATAATACAGTTGTACTTGTGTTCGATAATCATTGAATCATGTTACCTGGAGATTCGATACTAAAGTGACTCCGGTTCAATAATACATAATAAATGTGTCTATAATGTCCTATAATGATATTAGTATTTGTTTATGAGAATCATACGTGTTGTAGTTTAGTAATTGCAATCACTTAAATGCAGCATTTTCAAACTGACATCTTCGAAGTTTCCATCTAATGGCTAATAGCAATCCGAAAGTGCATTTTAATTTCCTCTGTAATTAGCCAACAAGTCCAAGACTGATGTGTTGACACAGGCACCAAAAAGCTTGCAACATTAATCTTAATCTTTAGGATGAAATTACAGCTTTGAAATTAGGCTGGATTTCCAGTTAAAGCTAGAACTCTGTATTTGGACAAACATAAACATTAGAAAACATATGATTTATATAAGATAGAGGAAAATCAAAGCATATTAATCTATTATTATCATTGAATTTGTAAATAGCAATAAAGTATAACCTGTATAGTCAGAGGCAGTAAATAATTGTGTTAGTGTGTCCGGCTTGTGAGAATTTTATTTTTCCAAGCGATCTTTTTACAATTATATCGCGTGAAATTGTTATCCATGAATTGTGTACCTAAACTTCTAGTTTACTTTATATTGATGACTTATTCATGTTGCAAAGTAATCTCAATGCTGGTCTACTAGATGGAGCTAGTTGTCGTCAACAAGTAATTGGTTCTTTATATAGGGCAGTCAGCTCCTTGGACAGCCCCTTTGTAGATTTACTGGCTGTAGAAACTTTGGATATTGATGCCGGATATAAAAGGTTCGATTACAGGCATTTTTCATTGGTTATTAATTTTTTGGAGTATCCTATTAGTGATTCGTGTATCTGAATTATAATGCAGTGAGAGAAATGTTTCGTTAGCTTATTTACTCTGGGCGTTTTCTTGTGCATTTGTACATATACATATTGTAGGTTAATTATAGGAGGTAATTATACTAATCATAGGAGGTAATTATTTTAATTATAGAAGGAAATTATTTTTTGTATGAGTGTCGTTGTGATATATTGCTGTGATGGGTCTCCAGTGGTGGGAGGGACGTGTAAGGGAATGAGTTTTTGTGCTGTTTGATACTATTTATGAATATTTGTTTTATTGTCTGTGGGAATCTAAACCTACTCAGCGTCTTTACATAATGCCGGCATTTGATGTAATGTATGTGGTTTATGAGCGACGAGGAATTTGATTTGTATTTTTTGTATTCGGGCATATTGTATTTTTTTCCGGAGGTATTGGAATGTATTTACCATATGACTATGTTTTACTTTGATTGAGTATCATTTTATATTGATTCAGATTATGTTTTTTTTTTTTTTATGTGTGAAGGTATTTAGATGAATTAACTTTAATAAGGTTTAAGCGCAGCAAACCTGGCCTTAGAGTTTTCGTCAAACTATAAGTCCTCCACTACATACACTCCGCTTAACCCAGTCACACCCTCACCGCAGGCAGGTGGCTTTAACATGTGCCTTAATACCACCTAAAAATACAAAATATGACCAATGTCGTGAACTCTGTGGTCATTATGACTAACTGGCAACTGCGAATGGGAGTAAGTGGAAGGCAGTGTTCGGGCTAATGCTCGAGATTTCTCCAACGTTCTGGCGAAAGATTTGCGTTCGAGCGGCTGGCGCGAGACTTTAAAGGGCTACCTACTACCGCTCTTTCCGCTATACTTTAGCAGCGCTCTCTTGCTACGAACCCAAACCGCCTTGCTCTTCCGCCGCCGTACTTCCGCGAATCTGGCGCACGGACGTTGGAGAAACTTGTCGATGCTAGTGCCAGCATTCTGCCATATAGCCTTAATATCAAGGCTGTTTGTTGTAATTCGCGTATATCTTTTATCCTGTATTAAGATAGGACAAGGATGAACTTTTAAAAATTGCCAAAGACAAATTATGAAGAGTAATACGAAAGAGATCAAATAAAAATGAAATGAAAAAAAATACATAATCACAGAATAAGAACAACGATGATGCTATATATATATATATATATATATATATATATATATATATATATATAACATATATATATATCTATATAATAATAAAATATAAATACATATATTTAACACATATTATATTAGTGAATTTGTGTTTGATAAATATTAATATATATATAATTATATATATATATACCTATATATATATTATATATTATATATATATATATTATTAATCGCACATATTAATGCAGAAATGAAGTATATGTATAATGTATATATACATGTTATACATATATTACATTATACATTATATTACTATACAGTATATAACATATATACTTTATAAGATCAGATATACTACTCACACATATAACTAACATTATATTATTATATATATAGCATAAAACATGTTACATATGTATTATATATTATATATAAGATAGATATATATCATATATTAATAAACTTATGAGTAAATATATAGAACCTATATATACGTGTATATATGTCTGTTATGTACTGATAGTATACATACAATCCCACAAACATTATATATTATATAACCTCCTATAAATAATATATATATATAGGTATCTAATAAATATATATAATGATGAATAATCTCATTATAATCTATAATGGTAATAATAATCAATACTATACTATTTCTATAATATATATATTATTATATATATATAATTATATAATAATATCAATATATATACACATAATCATCTCTTTTCTCTTCTCTTCTGCCTCTTATATATATATCTCATAATATAGATATATACTATAATATATAT
>NW_028234416.1:9779190-9781690 GCF_977035675.1 Penaeus japonicus | reverse complement strand
GTTAGATAATTCTATCTTCTTCTTTTTTCTTTTTTTTTTTCTTTACCGATGTTGCAATATCCTATTTCTAGCAACGCCTTCGGTTCATCCTATCCTTTCTCGTATATAGATACAGCGCTTGTAGTTTCGAAAGAAAAATCCGGAGGAGCAATGGCAAATGGTGGATAATCACAAAATCAGTTGATTTAGAAAGTGTGTTTCTAATCAGACTAAATGGCTTAATGGGCTTATATTTCGAGGTTCATTAAAGGTTTCTTGATGAATGTGATGTCGTCAGATTTGTCCTCTTTCTTCTCTTCCAATTCAGTTGTTGTTTTCCTGCATGATGATAGACAGGGAGCTTTCTAGTATGTCCTTTTACTACCTCTTTCGAAAGCATGGTCGTGTTTTCAAGACGCGGTCATGAGTTACTTGTCTGATGGATATTTATGAATGGCAAGTGAGTAGAGGTCGGCTTAGGTTTATGTAGATCAAGAGTAGATTTGTCGTAAGACAATGGGTAAATGGGATTGATTAAAATTGATAAGGGTGGATTACGAGTAGATATTGTAGTAAATCTGAAGAGAGTAAGAGTAAAGAGAAGGGATTGAGAGATCTGGATATATTTTGAGTAGATAAGGGATGATCAAGATAAATGATCGGATAGGTCGGGTGGGGGGCGGCGTTGGGGGGGGTGCGGGCGTAGAAGGGTCGGGGTGGAAGGGGGAAGGGGGTTGCGGTAGGGTCGGGGTGTGAGGCGGGGGGGGAGGCAAGGAGGTGGGCAGGTCTTAGATTTTCGTAAGAAGGGAAAGAGGGAGGTTGGGGGGGGTGGGGGGGGAGGAAGAGATAGTTTTTTGTTTTGACTCCCACCGCCATACAAAAAACTAATGCTTGTGCAATATTGTCGATTTAGGACACGAAAGTGAACGCGGAGCAAATATACTATTTACTTTTTCATTCCTTTTGACTCTGTACATGATAAGGACTATTTCCTTCTTTATCAGCCGATGAATTTCTTAGTTTGCGAATGAATGGTATTGGGCGCTTAGTATAGGCAGCCTAGTGACTTGTGAATCAGGTGCTAGAAGGATACGGGGGACGGACATGCCACACACTTGACAGCATGACTTGTAACGATAGGAAGATGCTTGTGAGGAAAGGGACTAAGGTGTCAAGATGAAATAAGTTGTTTTAAAGAGAGTATATGGTGATCCTAATAAAACTGTAGTCTGATGCACCGCATTCTTTCACACTTGGTTGGGGGAAACCTGTGAATTAGTATAGATACATTGCAGAAATTTGGAAATGCTATTTTGTTTGTTGGCTTTTAGTACGATGCTGAAAAGTTCCTCGGCAATTGCAATTTAAGTGAGGATGTGAAATTGTTAGTGATTACAACGTCTGTTTGTTTTTATTTAACTATTACTGTTTTTAGTTTTTTTGTTTTTGTAAGAGATCGCATCAGATTATGCAGTTTATTTAATCACCCTTGCGTTTATGGCTATCATGCACATTTTAGATAAAGGAATATAGAATAACAATGTCCTCTATTTTAAGTATGAACGACAGGATACTTAAAGTCACACAAATAAAAGCATACAAACAAAATAGATAGATAAATAGGAAAATAGATGAAAAGATGAAGGAAAATGTTATCTCTATATCACAGAATATATATATTTTTTTCATTTCGGACTTCATATTCCAGATTTATACGAGAATTCTCCGTAGAGTTTCTTTTGAAAAATTCCACACACAAAAAAGCGATAAAGTGTAAAAAAAAAAAAAAAAAAATTGTGTAGGAGTTGGTTCGATGGCAAACGTTCTGAAACGTCATGAAACTGACTCATCATACAGATGTTTTTGCGTTAATCTCCCGTTTGACATAAGTAGATGTGAAGACGAGAGTCTTGTGATTATCTCAGCGAGATTATTATCTCGTCATCTTAACCATATTCTTAGTGGCTAAACCATGGAAACACTAGGGATGTTTAGCCGTCAAAGGGATAACAACACTGACGATAATTACTCACCAGAATCTTTCCAAAGAAGAGTCTGACGTAAATATCTCAGTATCAAAGGATGTCCACGAATTATATTTATTGAAAAACATGTCGTTAAGTTTTGATGATCGAAAAGGAAATATTCTTTGGGGAATATATTTTTTATATCTCTATCTATTCATATATACTGAGTCTCTATCTACATATCTTTTATCTGTCTGTCTATATCTATTTATCTATTCATCTATATATCTATCTAACTGTCTGCCTGTCGACCTATAAGCTTCTCTATCTATATATTCATCTGACTATTTATTCATCTATTTACATATCTCTCTATTTCACTCTTTATCTATCAATCAATTTATCTATGTATGGATCTATCTATCTATTTATCTGTAAATGTATTAGTGTATCTATTCATCTATCCCTCAGTATATCTATCAGAGTCATGGGATCTTTACACACGCACACACACACGCACACGCTCACAGATATATAATATTTTTTTTTTTTTA
>NW_028234416.1:9754190-9756690 GCF_977035675.1 Penaeus japonicus | reverse complement strand
TCAGGGAGGTAAAATTTGTATATATATGTATGTCTGTATTGAAAGGGTTGGATTCATATTTTTCATAAAAGATTATTATGATAGAACTCACAACATGTTAGATTTTAGCTACAATTTGACTTTTCTAATAAGTAGTGGCCCTCTCTCGCCTATGGTCAGCGTCTGGGAACATGATAAGGTTATTACTGATGTAGGTCTTTTGTTATGAACCGCTTCGTCGGGTCAATCAACATGTGTCCATGGGGTAAGAGACAAACCCATTGCAAGGAGGTTTTGGGGGGATTATGTTTGTCCTGCATACGTCATGTGATTTCAGTACATTGACCTTTAGTCATGAAGAACTTTTCATTCAAATTTCCCAAGTTTACGAGCTACATTCTTTCGGGGGTGATTACACATTTATTTACTTTTCAGACCCTTTGCTGTCTATATTCTTTCTTTAGAAGATTGTCCAATGACTCTGGTAATTTGTAGCCATATATTATATGCATGTTTATAAAATAAGTCTATAATGTATGTTTCAATTATCAAAGGGTTTACATGAATTTGGAATTTGGATTTTCATTTACAAAAATATTTTTAAAGATATATTTGCATCCGGCGCCACACATGTTTTTATAAAAAGTGTTATGTCTGAAAAAGAGAGCGGAAAAATAGTTTTATTTTGTCGACCAGATTTATGTGCAAATTAAAGGATTAGACATTCAGTCAGTCAAGAACATTAAATCTACTTGGTTATAGAGATTATCATTCTTACCTCTCCCCTTTTCGATGCTTATAAACCATAAATAATGTGATATAATAGACAAAACATTCAAAGGAGCATATACTTTCATAATGCTTATATTAATTGATGATTTGTTTATTGTCTTTCACGTGTGTTTGTTGGATTGGCAAGACCACTTCATACACCACTTACTTATTTTGGATAATAAACCAAAAGTGAACAGATATTTGTATGGCTTTGAGAGCTCCTGCTTGAATATGTTTTGATGTTCTTTTTGGATTTTCCATATCATCCGTATTACAGTTAGATGTTTGTCTTGTATCTCTTTTAAGCATATAAACGATTGTTAGAAGGAGCAAGGTTTGTTTTCGCTTTCCATCCCGAAGCAGCCACTTTACCTCGACACAAGAGGTAAATGTTTGTAAACAGATGCCTGACTGAAAGTTACCCGAGATGCGGTCGAAATATAGTTGGATAAAAAGCTGTTTATATAAGCTCGGCTATCTTACTCTCATCTTCGTTAGGTATATTGTATATATATATATATAAATATATATATATATATATATATATAATAATAGATAGTATAATATATATATACATATATAATTTATATATATATATATAAAATACATACACAATATATATTATATACACTATAATAAAATCATATATTATATATGATATATAGCTACACACACACCACACACGACGCAACAACGCACACGCAACACAACCCACCCCCCAAAACACACACACACACATATATATTTTATATCACATCACAAAAAATCATCTATATATGTATACAACATACAAACTCTATATATATAATATATATATATACATATATATTATAAATATAAAAAACATATTATATATATATAGAAAATATATATATATAAAAAAATACAAATAGTGTAGAGAGAGTTGTGTGTGTGTGGTGTGTGTGTGTGTGTGTATGTGTGTGTGTCTGTGTGTTGTGTGTGTGTGGTGTATATATATATATTACACATATTATATATATATATATATATATATATTTATATATATATATATACTATACTCCTCCTTACATATAACTTACTATGGTTCTCTTGCTATCGTCATTAAATCCCGTATGTCCCAGGAAAATAAATATCAAACTAAACAATATATATGTATGTATGTATGTATATGTGTGTAATTATATATATATTATATCTTATATATATATATATATATATATATATTATTATAGATCATGTAAATGGGGTGTAATATATATATTATATATTTGAATATATATATATATATATATATATGTATATATGTGGTATTATATATATAATATATATTATATTGTTTTGATATATATATATATATATATATATATATATATATATATATATAATATATATATATCTGTGGGGATGTGTACTGAGAGGGAGGGAGGGAGAGAGAGAGAGAGAGAAAGAGAAAGAGAAAGAGAAAGAGAGAATGAGAGAGAGAGAGAGAGAGAGAGAGAGAGAGAGAGAGAGAGAGAGAGAGAGACAGAGAGATAAAGAGAAGAGAGAGAGAGATAAAGAAAAGAGAGAGAGAGAGAGATTTGTACACACATACACAAACGTATGTTACTGTGTCGATGTACTGATGTATGTGCACGAATGTATTTAATTTATAAATGTGTCAAATGATACATCGAAGGGAAATATAACAGGAAGTTCTATTACTCTGTATCTGGATCATTTCCCTTCAGGCAAAACATCGATTCCAGACATGAACAGACGCTTT
>NW_028234416.1:9707654-9721590 GCF_977035675.1 Penaeus japonicus | reverse complement strand
AGGCACGGTGTTGAAACCGATCGGCTACTCGACCCTTTTTTCTTTCTCACATATGTATTACCTCGGTAACCTGATTTGGGACTTGAATTTGTGATTCCGTTGCTGCCGAGCGCCCGCGGGAATTGTCTGTAAAATTCGTTATTACTGACTCTATAAGAACAAGAGGTAAATTCCATATAAATATATATAATATATATATATATATATATTTTTATATATATATATAATATATATTATATATATATAATATATATATACTGTGTGTGTTTATATGGATTATATATCTATATTATATATATATATATCTACTGTATATATATATAATAAATATGTATATATATATATTTAAGATGTATGTATATACATTTTATATATACATTACATATATTATAATATATATATATATATATATATATATATATATATATACATATATATCATGTGTGCGTGTGTGTTTATAATCACACACACACACACATATTCATATAAATGATTACCCAATTTGATCCTGCAGAGCTCAGAATTACACCAGCATTTGCATTCAATAATGATTTGGATTCTGACTTGGTAGGCCATTTTCAGTCATCAATCATCAAACGTCTCTTCGAATTTGCATAAGTAATAGTGAACATAAATATGTTTGCAAGTCTGTGTGCTTATCTTAGTCCATGCTGGTCGTATTGCTGTGCAGTTATGAAGGTTTCTCCATAAAGACTCCTGGGTTTTGTTCTTTTTCATTATGATGTTTTCTGTGTGTATATCAAAATCTAGAAGGTGTGGAAGGTTTAATCTGAGGTATTTACGAGATGTTATGAATGCCAATTTTTGGATGTGGGTGTGTATGGCATATATAAGAAGTCTGCAGCCGTAACAACTCGAAATAAAACACTGTTATAAGCAAAGAGTCTAGCGAAAGAGGAAAATGAGAAATCAGTAATGTTTCGTTGGTTAAACAGCTGATCGAGAACGGTGCTTTACAGCATTAAGTTGTACATTCAGAGCCCTGCGCATCTAAGTGGCAGAGTTCCAGAGAAGAATAAATCATATGATCTTGTAGCAATTTGTGCCTCAGTCTTCTGCGTGGGACTTAGTCGAAGGCTATCCAGTCCTGCTATTTTTTCGTAGCTTAATTCTACGCCGTTGTCTATGCTCACGTTAACCTACAAACATTTTCTTTCGGGGATACTTCTCCAAATCAATAATTATTTTGTTGTTATATATTTTAGATTATAAAGAATTAAGATCTAATAAGAAATCCGAACCAACTTCCATATCACAAAATAATAAATAGATTAGAAAGATCATAAACAACACAACAAATTTTACATCCAATTGATAAAAAGAATAATGGAAACAGTTATCCAAGCTTATGCGCAATGGATTTAAACTTGCTTTGTCGGGAAAATTCTAATAAGTCTGATAGACATACATATATACACACAAACACATATAGGCACATCTATATATATATATATATATATATATATATATATATATATATATATATATATATATATATATTTATGTATATATATACATATATATATATATAATATATGTTGTGTGTGTGTGTGTGTGTTTGTGTGTGTGGTGTGTGGTTGTGTTTGTGTGTGTGGTTTGTGTGTGTGTGGTGTGTGTGTTTGTGTTGTGTGTGTGTGGTGGTTTTGAGTGTGTGTGTGTGTGTGTGGTGTGGTGTTGTGTGTGTTATGTCGACTGAATTTATGATGTAATGAATAAATATATATTATATATATATATATATATATATATATAAATACATAATATACGTATATATATATATATAATAAACTTTTCTTATTTTTTATATATATATGAATATATATATATATATATAATTATATATATATATATTATATTATATGCTTATACAATACATATATATATAAATATAGTATAGATATAATTATAATATCATAATAAGATATATATACATATATAATATATATTATATATATATATATATATATATATATATTATATATATATATATATCAATATATAAATATATATACAGTATGTGTATATATATACATATATAATATATAGATATATATATATAGATATATATTTATATATAAATATATATATACCTTATTTATGTAGAAAAGATGTAGAATGCCAGTAACGCATTAAATATTGATATACAAATTTTACCTCCCTGACCGGGACTCCGAACCGCGCGCCGTAAGATTGACACACGGTGTTGAAACCGCTCGGCTTACTCGACCCTTTTTTTTCTGCTTTCCTCACATATGTATTAACCTCGGTAACCTGATTTGGACTTGAATTTGTGATTCCGTTGCTGCCGAGCGCCCGCGGGAATTGTCTGTAAAACTTCGCTATCACTGCTCTCCTAAGAACAAATAGGTAAATTCCATGACGTCTCATAAGGCGTCTGGTTAAACAATTCTTTTAGTGGGTCGTTGTAGCCTATCGGATCATCACCGTGCCTGTCAATCTTCCTGCGCGGGTTCGAGTCCCGATCAGGGAGGTAAAATTTGTATATATATATATATATATATATTCCTTTGTATATATATATAAGATATAATATATATATATAATATATAAAAAATAAATAAGTATGTTTGTATATATATATATATATATATATATTATATATATATGTATATAAATGAATAATATAATAAATAAATAATATTACAATATATAAATATAATGTTTATATAATTATGTATCATTTGAATATATATAAATAAATAAATATATAGACATATATATATATATAGATATATATATAATATAAGATATATATATATATATGTTTTTATATATATATTTATATATATGTAATATATAAAATAAATAAATATATATACATATATATATAAGATATATATATTAATAATATGATTATATTATATATATAAATAGATATATATATATATATATTCTTGAGCTTCCTTGAGTTTACAGGAATTGTTTTGATACATAAAAATACGCAGACATACTTCAGCCTCATCAGACCCCAATTATAAACTACAAACAAGCGCTGATTAGTTCTACTTCCTTTTAACCTTCCGGACCGGTGACTGCACCATCAGCTGACATTCATAAATACCCGGCATCTAAGACGAAATATCAATATTGTATATGTTTGGAAATTCAGTATGACATTCAAGGTTTGTGTGTGTGTGTGTGTGTGTGTGTGTTTGTGTGTGTGTTTGTGTGTGTGTGTGTGTGTGTGTGTGTGTGTGTCTACTGAATTTATGTATGTATATGATATTTATATAATATATAATATATGATAATATATAATGTATAATATATAAACATATATTATATATATATCATATACAACATACACACACACACACACCACATCACACACATATATAACATATATATATAAATATATATATATCACTATATATATATATATATATATATACATATCTATATATATATATATAAACACACACACACACACACACACACCCACACACACACACACACACAGAAAAATATATATATATTATAAATATAAATATATATATATATATATATGATATATATATATATATGTATAATATATATATATATATATATATAAATATATATATATACATATATAACATATCCATACATACATATATTAGTAATATAAAAATAATATATATATATATATCTATATATTATATAATGCATATATAAATATAAATGTATATATATATATATATACTATAACAATCTATATATATATATATATATATACTATATATATATATATATACTGTATATACACACTCCAAATATATATAAATATAAATATATATATATAATTTTATATACTATATATATAATATGTAACTAAATATATAACATGTAAATAATATATATAACAAAACATTCTTTAATATATAAATATCAATCAAAACTTATAAATATATATATATTATATATATAATACTAATCTATATTATATATATATATATATTTATATATATTATATATATATATATAAATATATATATATAACTGCTAAACATCGATATATTATAAAATTTATATATTATATATATATATATATATATATATATATAGTATACATAAATGTAAACACCTTCATACACTATATAAACTACTCAACAAATCCATCTGTAATATATATAATAATATTATATATATATACTGATCTATCAATCCACTATCACAGTATAAAACGTATACATATATATATATATGTATAATACATATAGCAGATAGAGGAATATCGATTAATATATGTAATCATATTAAATCAACATAGTATATAGCCAACAAATTTAAACAAACCAAAAAAGGACTTAAAGTGAACAAATGGTTGTGGGGGAAACATTGATAGGATTATTTATATGAATTGATTCTGGCATGGCGAGTATTGAGAAAATACTCTAAAGAATCTGGTTATACGGACCAAAACGTCCATGCTCAACAGTAAAAATGAATATAAAAATTGTATATGGTCTCTACTCTCTTTCTCTCTTTTACTGACTCTTCTCTATCTCCTCTATCTCCACTCTCTTTATATTATCTCTACTCTCTTCAAATCTTTTTAAAATGTCCGAGACTCTGGCTACTGCTTGTATTGGGAAAAGTGTTGCCTTGGTGTAGAAGGCACCAATACAGGAATGGAACACTTTCTTGGTTAATTGCTCATCTTGAACTTTTAGGCGTTGGAAGGAGTGAGGGCTGCTCCCTCCGCGAGGAGGAGGTGTCATTGATGCCCTTTTTTATTCCCGAGAGGCGACTCCTCTACGAACAAAGTGTGTGTCTTGTTATCAGGCGATGAAGTGAAACAAGTTGTTTTATCAATGTGACTTTGACATTATGGATGTCGATGAGGTAAGTGTTGCAACCAAAACCAAGCTCTATGCCACGTGACAGACACAAACACTGTTATGAAGAGAAGCGGGGTTTTCGTACAGATAGATGAAGCAACTAGTGGTTAGAATAATCATATAAACAATGACAGAGAAAATCACCGATCCACCATGGAAAAATCTCGCCTTGTTTCATTAAACAACAAAAATATCAAAATCTGGTTGTTGAAATCGCCAGGCCCAAATGCCTCAACAAACATAAGAAAAGGAATAAGAGAACACGAAATTGTTTATCACAAGTATGAGAGCAATGCTAAAGTTAACAAAGAATGGGGCCGCTTTATGTTATGTTAGACACGCAGTATAGCTATATTCAAATGATAGACTGCTACACTGCTGACCCGGTATTCCTGCTCCTCTTGCCTTTCTTTCGAGCGATGTATGTAACCATTTTCTTTAGTAATTATGTCTGCAGTTGGGGCGGTATTAGCTTGTATGATATAGTCAGTTGTATGTATAATCCAGCATAACATATTGACATACATATGCGTACGAACTCGTTTCTTCATCTATCAGTTACCCTTCTCACGCCAGACAATAGCCAGTGGTGTTTTGTTCAGCTCGTGAGAGGGTAGACTGATAGATGAAGCAACGGGCCGTACGGATATGTATGTTTTATTGTGTATGTGGTTTGGTATATATATATAACAATTACAGCAGAAATAATATACGTAATACAATGGTTACACTTTGCTCTCTCTCTTTCTAGATTCATCTTCTTTTTTTGCCCCTTCTCATCTTAAGTCTATCAATCAAGATATTCATAATCATTACTCTTCTCTCTTCTCTTCTCTCTCGTATTATGCCCCACCTCTCTCTACACTTATAATAATCACACTACAAACAACACACCAAATCACAAACAAAACCCACACACTACAACCCTACTCTCTAACTAACATTATTTCTCTCTCTCTCTCTCTCTCTCTCTCTCTCTTTTCTCTTACCCCATCTATCTCACTAACTTTATATAATCTTCCTATCTTTTTTCTTACCCCACCCCCTCTCCTCATACATCACAAACCTTCTTACTCTTTCCCTCTTTCTCTCTGTTTTTCTCTTTCTTTTTTTCATCTTGTCATACATATTCATCAAAACCTGAAAGAAAAACCTGTCATAAATTCTTCTAAGCAAAGAACAGTCCTTCAATCAGAACCAATGCTATTTTTATTAACTCTGTCGATCTAGCACGACCACTTACCTAATGCCTTTAGTTGTGAGATGAACTTGTATCTCTTCCTGAAAACATAAGTTGATATTCAACGAATGACTGGTTGGCTAAGCTTTGAACACGATGAGATTAAATTTCAAGTTTAATATAAAACGATGTAGTCATATATATGAGTGTACACGTGACTTGTTATTTAAATCAAATATATATACATATTATATATATATATATATATATATATATATATATTATATGTATATATATACATCTAAGATACACAATTTCCATATGTTTAATATATTATATTTATATATATGTATGTATATATATAATTATACTACATTCTATATGTATGTTATATGTATATATAAACATATTTATAATTTATATTAAACATATCTGATTATTAATATATATAGATATAAATATATATATATATATACATATATATATATATATATATATATATATGTATATATATATATATACATACACACACACACACACACACACACACACACACACACACACACACACACATATATATACATATAATCAGGTTACCGAGGATATATATGTGAGAAAGATGGTAGAATGCAGTAACGCATTTAATATAGATATACAAATTTTACCTACATTCTACCATCTTTCTCACATATAATCTCGGTAACCTGATTTGGGACTTGAATTTGTGATTCCGTTGCTGCCGAGCGCCCGCGGGAATAGTCTGTAAAACCTCGCTATCACTGCTCTCCTAAGAACAAATAGGTAAATTCCATGACGTCTCATTAGGCATCTGGTTAAACAATTCTTTTAGTGGGTCGTTGTAGCCTATCGGATCATCACCGTGCCTGTCAATCTTACGGCTCGGGTTCGAGTCCCGGTCAGGGAGGTAAAATTTGTATATCTATATTAAATGCGTTACTGTATTTTACCATCTTTCTCATATATATATATATATATATATATATATATATATATATATATATAATATATATATATATGTATATATGTGTGTGTATATATATATATATATATTATATATATATATATATATATATAATATATATATATATATGTAAATATATATATTAATTATATATATATATACATATATAAAATCATAAATATATATATTAAATATATATATATAATATATATATATATATATATATATATATATATATATATATATATATATATATATATATATACATATATATAATATATATATATATATATATATATATAATATAATAATATATATATATATATATATATATATATATATATATATATATATATATATATATATATATATATATATGTCTGTATAACCTCGCTATTTTTTTATTTTTTTTTTTTTTGTGCGCGTCTATGTGTATATGAAACTCTAACATATACGTTGTGTAGTAAAGAGTGATAAAATAAGTGATAAGATCAAATGATGGAAATCGGATATAGAATAGATTATCTAGAAATCCATTTCAAATTGCGGATACAAAAATAAAAAGAAAAAAAAAATACATCGTTAGGGATGGATTGACATGAAAAAAATATATATACCGAAAAAACTGAGGTATCAATTACTATGGCATTAGGATAAAAAAAATCATTTTTCATTCTACAATCAAGCTCTTCGAATCATGTATATCGAAACCACTTGATTCCCTTTTTTGATCGGTGCACTTACAAATTGACACACATAAACAGACACACACGCACGGCAATATAGGTCATATATATGTGTATATATTATATATATATATATATATATATATATATATATATATATTATATATATATATATATATGCATATACATGCATGTATATATATATATATATATAAATATATTATAATATATATATATATATATATATATATGTTAATTATATAAATAATAATATATATATATATATATATATATATTATATGTATATATATATATAGATATATAAAATATATATATATAATATATATAATTATATATATATATAATTGCATATACATGCTATATATAATCGTATATTATATATATATGTATATATATATAATATATATATAATATATATAAATATATATTATATATATATTATATATATATATGTGTGTGTGTGTGTGTGTGTATGTATAATATGTATATATACATATCTCTCTCTCTCTCTCTCTCTTCATGTACATATATTTTATGTTATATATATATATATAATATATATATATTATATATATATATATATAATATGTTATATAAATATATATATATATATATATTATATTATATGTATGTATATTTATATACGGACATATATTATATATATATATATATAATATATATATATATATATATATATATATATATATACATATATATATTTTGTATTTTTTTTTTTTATATACTATATATATATACATATAAATAATTATATATTAATAGATTGTTTATATATATTTATTATTTTATATATATATATAATATATTAAAATAAAATATATATATATATTATATATATATTTTTATATAATATTTCTTTATATTTATATTATAAAAGATATAAATTATATATAATTATATTATATATTTTATATTATTAAATTTTGTATATCATAATATAATATTAATATTATATATATAAATAAAATATATATTTTTTAATTTTAAACAAAATATATTTTATTTAATTTATATATATATATTTATATATATATAATATATATATATATATATATACAAACATTTATATTTTATCTAATATATATATATATATATATTATATATATATATATATATAGATATATAATAATATTAATATATATATATTAATAATTTATATTTATATATATTATGATATTTATTTATGTTGTGTGGGGTTTTTTTTTTTGTTGGGTAATGTTGTTATTTTATATATAAAATATATAAAATTATTTTAATATAATATTTAGATTATATATTATATATTTATTTATTTTTTGTTTTTTATTATATTTATTATTATTTTTTAATATATTTATATATTACATATATATTTGTATTTTTAAAAATATATATTTATATATTTTTTATATATATATATTTATTAAAAGTATAATTTATAATAATATATATATGTTTATATATAATTATATATATTATATTTATATATAATATATTTTTTATGTAAATATATATGTTATATTTATATATTATATCTATATATTATTATAAAAAATTTTATATTTTATATATATAATATTATAATAAACAAATTTATATATATTTATATAATAATAATATATATATATATATAATATATATAGATATATATATATTTTATATATATTATTTATATTTTTTTATATTATAATTACAATTATATATATTGATATATATATATATATATACATATTATATCTATATATACAATATATATAATATATATATATTTTTTTTTTACATATATTTTATATTATATATTAATTTTATATATATATATATATCTATTATATTATATATATTATACAATTAATTACATATATAATATATATATATATATATATATAATAATATATAATATATTTATAAATTCTATATATATAAATATATATTTATCTATATATATATATATATATATTATATATATAATTATATAAACATAATATTTATACATAAACTATTAAAATAAAATTTTTAATAATTTATATATACTTATATATTACTTTATAAAAAATATATATATATTTCTATTATATTTTTATATATATATATTTGTATATATATAAACATAAACAATATAAATATAAATATATTATATATATATTATATATATATATATTTATATATATATATATAAGGTATCTCTATATATGTGTAGTATATAATTATATTATATATTATATATATAATATATATCATATATATATATATATATAATATATTAATTTATATTGGTTATATATATTTATGCATACAACTGGGACATGTATATGTAATCTATATATAAGTTAATTATAAATATATATATCTATCTATTATATATATGTATATATATACAATATATATATATATTATATATATTTTTATATATATATATATTGAATCTATTTAATATATATGTATATATATATATGCATACATACAGAATATATATGTTAATTTTATATATATATATTATATAAATATATATATTATTATATATATATATATTTATATATGTATAGATACATATATGTAATGTGATTGTATATATATTATATATAGTTATATATTTATATATATATATATATATATATATATATATATATATATATATAGGTGTGTGTGTGTGTGTAGTTGGGTGTGTGTGGTGTGTGTGTTATATTATATATATATATTTATATATATTATCTATATATATATATATATGTATTATATCTATATATATATATATATATTTATATATGTGTGTAATTATTATATGTATATTATACATATATATATATATATATTATATATATATATATATATAATATATAGAATATTATATATTTATATACCACACACTCATATATATCTATATTATATATATATTTTGTATATATATATATATAAATATATTTATATATAATTTAAATATATACATATATGGTTATATGTATATAATACCTTATATAAATATATAAATATTTATTTAATTATATATATAATATATATATATATATTATATATATATATATATTTATAATATAATTATATATATATGGATATAGATATATATTATATATTATATATATAATATTTATAATATATATATTACATCAACATACATAGATACCTTCCTAACATGGCCACAATCCCTCTTAGCCATAGAACGGGATTTTCTGTTTAGTCCTAAGAAAGCAGAGCCCCTGAATAGGGCTTGATTATTTTCCTTTAGGTCTCCTTATATAGGTTTGAAGGGTCGCGAGGCTCCTTTAAGAATGAGAGACAGAGAGAGAGAGAGAGAGAGAGAGAGAGAGAGGCGAGAGAGGAGAGGAGTGAGAGAGAGTGTTGATGAGGAGAGAGATGGTGAGAGAGAGAGAGTGAGACGTGAGAAGAGAGAGAGTGAGAGAATGGAGATGGTGGGGAGAGGTATGAGAGGGATAGAGAGAGAGAGTGGGGGTGGGGGGTAGATGAGATGTTGTGATTTAGAAGATGGGTAGTATATATTTATATTTTAGAGAATTTATATAGTTTTTTTAGAGAGAGAGAGGTGAGTTGAGAGAGAGAGAGGAGGAGTGATGAGAGATGAGGAGGGAGAGAGGAGTGAGGAAGAGAGTAGAGGGAAGAGATGGGTGAGAGAGAGGGTGGAGTGTGAGTGTGAGAGAGAGGGGAGAAGGGGAGATAGAGTGTGAGAAGTAGTAGATGGAGTGTGGGTGAGAGTGAGAGAGTGTGATGAGTGTAGGTGAGATTTAGGGACTTTGTCGAGGATGAAATTGGGGGGGAAGTGAGTATTGGTTCTTTTTGGGAGGGGGGGAATGGTGTGGAGTAGGGGAAGTTGATGCGGTGGACTTGTGACGGGGTGGGGTAAAGCATGAGGGGGTGGGGGAAAAGGAAACAAGAGGGGGTAGGTTGGGGAGTTGGGGAGGGGTGAGGGGCGAGGGTAATTTGCAAGGTATAATGGGATGTGGGGTATTGGGTACGAAGTTTAATGACAAGTGGGAATAAAAAAAAGGTGAGAGATCGGGGGTAGGGTGGAGCCCTCTCCACACTCTCCAGGGGAGGAGAAATTAGAGAGAGGAAGGGGAAAGGGGGGTAGAGAAACACGGGGGACGTCACAGAAAGGGGGGTGACAGATCTGGAGTGGATTATGATGGAGGTGGCGGCGTAGATGTTTGTGTAGGAAGGTAAAATGAATAAGCTGGTGGTCGTGTTGGGATTGTGGAGTGGTGGTGCGATAGTGGTGGGGGTCGGAGTGATTTGAGTGGGAGGATGGGTTTTAGAAGTAGGGCTAAGAAGTGGGGGGGGGGGGATGTGTTTGACAGATGTGAAGGAGATGTTTTAATGAGATGAGTGAGAGTAAGGGTGGGTGGGAAGTGGTTGTTTGGAAGGTAGGATGGAAAAGACAGGTGAACGGGAGTTAGGGGATTAGGATGATAGGGAGAGAAGACTGGGAGGAGTGGAATTGTATAGAGAGAAGTAGCGGGTGTTGAGAGATAACGGAGAGAGGGGTGAGGAGAGGGGAGAAGATGTGAGGTGAGGAGGAGAGCTGTTTGGGGGGGGTGGAAGGTGAAATGAGAGTTTGATGGAAGGCGGGATCGGAGTGATTCGGGAGTGTAGTAGTGAGCGGGATGTGCTAGGGTAGAGGGGTAGGGTGGTAGTGAGAGGGAAGTGAGGGGGGAGGGGAGGGGAGGAAAGTGAGAGGGGGGGAGTGAGAGGGTTTGGAGTGGATGGGGGGGGAGGGTTTGTGTGTGTGAAGGTGGGGGTGGCGGGGAGGGGGAGGAGAGAGGAGGAGAGACGGGAGAGAGAGAAGAGTGAAGGGAGTGAGAGAGGAGATGTGAGAGAGGTGAGAAAGGAGAGGAGGTAGAGAATTATAGAAGGAGAGAGAGAGAGAGAATTGTAGGAGAGAGAGAGAGAATTATAGAAGGAGAGAGAGAGTGAGTTATAGAAGGAGAGAGAGGAAGAATTAGAGAAGGAGAGAGATCAAGCGACAAAGAGAAAGAAGGAAAAAAAACGACAGACAGAGAAAGAGAATAAAAGACTGAAAGAGCGAGAGAGAGAGAGAAAGAAAAAGAGAGAGAGCTTAAGAACAAGAGGGAGAGAGACAGATAGAGAGAATAAGAACAAGAGAGAGAGACAGATAGAGAGAATAATAATAAGAGAGAGAGATACAGAGAGAGAGAGTAAGAAGAAGAAGAAAAGAGAGAGAGGCAGAGAGAGAGAATACGGACAAGAGACAGAGAGAGAGAGAGAGAGAGAGAGAGAGAGTAAGAACAAGAGAGAGAGAGAGACAAATCGAGAGATAGAGAAATGATAACCATATCTACTGTAATGATCTGTTCAATAATTTATCCACATACATGATTCATCGCACTCACTTAAAGTTCTCGCATTGCTTCATATCTTCTTTATTTCTTCAACATCTTTGGCTCAGAAACTTCCCTCTAATCCAGAGTCGCGAGAGAAGCGCTCTCATCCCAGAGTAATTAGGACAAAGGAGATTGCTATACAGGGTATGCTTATATCTAATAAGGGTATCGGAGGGAATTGCGGAAACATTTCAATATGGTTAAAAGAGGTATATATTCATGTATATGGGAAAGGAAGAGAGAGGAGAGAGAGAGAGAGAGTTAGAGAGAGAGAGAGAGAGAGAGAGATGTAGGGGGATTTATACATTTGGATTTATATGTGATTGATTTAAATAGATAACTAATATAATATGAGGTAAAAAAATGTAATGTTAAGCAGAAACACTATAATGTAACTCTAATCTACCCCCCCCCCCCCATATATATATATATATATTTTATATTATTATAAATATATATATATATATTTTGATGTGAGATTATGATAGTAATATATATTAATTTTCCTCAATTACACAACACTGATATACACACACATGTCCCGGGCGGCCACATGTTTATGTACCTTACCTTAGAAAAAGGAAAAAAACAAAACGAATGCGTGTGAAGAGAGAGACGAGGAGTAGTGAGAGAGAGGAGAGGATGAGGTTGAATGACGAGGAGAGGAAGACATGGTGAGAGGGGACAGGAGAGGGTTTGATGGGAGACGAGATGACGGGAGCAGGAGACGATGGAGGAAGAGAGAGAGAGGGAGAGAGAGAGCTGATGAACGATGACCGAGGAGGCGTAAGAGGGACGGAGGGGATGGGAGAGGGAGAGCGAGTCGGGAGAGGAGTTGA
>NW_028234416.1:9690154-9692654 GCF_977035675.1 Penaeus japonicus | reverse complement strand
GTGTTTTTTATGTGTTGGTTTTGTGTGGTATGTTAGTGTGTGTTTTATTTTGGTGAGTTTGTTTTTATGATCGGTGAGTTTTTTGTTTTATCTTGTATTGGGATTGTTAATGTTTTGGGTGTAATTGTTTGTAGGTGGTTTATGATTGTATTTTGTTGTTTTATTTTTGGGTTTTGTTTTGTGGTTGGTTTTTTTGTTTTTGTTTGTTTGTTTGTTGAGGCTTGTATTTGAATTGTCGATGTGTGGTTGTTTTTGTTGTCCGGTGTTTGGGGTTTGATTGGTGATTGGGTATTGTTGTGTTTTTTTTTTGGTCTTTTGGGTGTTGGCTATGGGTTGTTTGGTTGTGTGGATGTTGGTGTTGGTTGTGTGATTTTTTGTTTATGTATGGGGGGTTTGGGTTGTGGATTGGGTTCTATTGGTTGATCGTGTTTTGGTTTGTGATTGTGTTTGTTGATGTTGGTTTTTTGTTTGGATTGATGGGAGTGGTAATTTGTGTATTTATTGTTTTGTGAGATTTTTTTGTTTTGTGGTTGTTTTGTATGTGTTGTTGTGTTTTTTTGGTTATTGTGTGGTTGTTGGGGTTTGTTTGTTGTGGTTTTGTTTTGGTTGGTTTTTTTTTTATGGTTTAGTTTGGTTTGTTGTTTTTGCTAATGTGGTTTTTTTGTTGTTTTAGATGATTTTATGGTTTTTTGATTTTGTTGTTGTTGTGGTGTTTGGATTTATTGTTTTGTTGGTGGGGGGTGTTGGTGGTTGTTTAATGCATTGTTTGAATGTATGGTGTTTTTTTAATTTTCTGTTGATTGTGGGTGTTTTTGGTTGTTTTGTTTTGTGGTGGTTAATTGGTTGTGTTTTTTGTGGGTATTTTTTTTGGGTGGTTTTTTTTTTGTTTTGTGTTGTTATTTTGTTTTGGTATGGTGGTTTGGGGTGTATTGATTTTTTGGGTTTGTCGTGGTGTTTAATTTATTGGTTTCGTTTAAGGTGGTTGTTTGTAATGGTGGTTTTTTATGTTTAATTTTGGTGTTTTGTGGGTTGTTGGGTTTTTGTAATAAAGTTTGGGTGTAATGTTGGTTGTTAATAGTTTGATGTTGTTTATATTGTGTATGATTTTTGTGGTGTTTACTTGGGTGTTTTTTATGTATGGTGCTGTGCATTGTTGTGAATTTAGTTAAGTATTATGGGTTGGGTGATATTGAGAATGTTGTGTTGATGGGGTATTGGTTTTGTGATTGGTGTATTAATTATGTGATTCTTGGATAATTTTTTTTTGCAATAGGTGGCAGGGCTTGTGTCTATAGGTGTTATTTGTATGTGGTTTGATGTGTGTTTTGTTTGGAGATCTTGTTTGTTGGGGTTTTGTTGGTTTTGTTGTTGTTTGTACAAATTTGGATTGGTTGTTTTATTTGTATTTGTGTTTTTGTGGGAGATTGATGGAGTTTGTTAGTGTTTTTGGGGTGTGTTGGTGTTTTGTTTTTGTTTCTTTTTTTGTATTGTTGGTGGTTGTTTGGTTGTGGAGTGTATTCTTTGTGTTGTATGTGGATTTGTTGTTTTTGGTTTTGGTTTTTAGATGTTTTTTTTGTTTGGATTTGTGTTTGTTGAGTTGTTCACTTTTTGGGTGAAATATTTGTTGGTTTTTGTTGTATGTAGTGTTATGTTGGTCTAGGGTGATCACTGGTGTTTGGGTTTTACTTTGTGGTTTACATGAAACTTTTTTTAATTGTTTTTTGTTGGATATTTAATTTTGTGTTAGGTTGGTAATAATATAAATATGCAAATAGTAACATTTAAACACTATCAACAAATAATTCTATTATTAGAAATAAAATAAATTGTAAAGTAATTTTTATTTTATTATAATTCTATTTATCTTGAATTAATTTGTAAAATTTTTAAATTGTTACAATAATGAAAATTAACAATATTTTTAAAATTTAATTTAAATGTTAATATATTAATTGAAGTATATATTTGTACATTATATGAAATAAAAAATTAATAATAATATGTAAAAATAAAAATAAATTTAAAAATACCATAAAATTTGTTTGATATTACAATTCAATTATATATTTAATAAGTATTAATATAAAAAAATGTGTTTTGTAAAAACATTAATATTAATTATAATTATAGATATAATTATAATAAATTAAATTTACAAAAATATAAAAATTCAAAAAATCTTTAATTATTAAAACAAATTATGAATAAAAATTATTATTAATTATCATAAACACAAAAAAAATTATTAAATTAAACAATATAAAAAAAATCATAATATATCATTAAATATATAAATAAATAACAAATCACAACCATATTAAAATAATTAAATAAAAAATTTATAAACAAAAAAAATATCAATAAAAATGATAATCATAAATTTAATTAAAAAAAATGTATTTAATATATCCAATTTTAATATTAAAATTTATAAAATTAAAAAACATTTATTATTGAAATATAAATATTATTAAAAAAAATTAACAATGCAATACAATAA
>NW_028234416.1:9679092-9682554 GCF_977035675.1 Penaeus japonicus | reverse complement strand
AGGACCCACTTTTTGCCTAAAAATATCCTCTACCTGTATGTATATAATCGTACCTGTACTAAAATGCACGGAATACTAAGTTTTAAGTAATTCGGACGTCGGGAAGTTGGGTAAATTTTTACCTGAAATTCGGCGAATCCACAGAAACATATAGTAGGGGGCTGGCAAGCGGAGTTACCGGAACTTGTCCTATGACTCTCGGGCTCGCATACTGCCACGGGGGGCTTGCCAGCCCCCTGATTAATTACAGCAATAGATCCATATACAAATATAGGAATTTTCATACTCTAACTAGTGAGGCAATCGCCCGGTCAGGTCAGGTTAACTTTGAGTGATGGGTGGCTCACTCATGGCTGCCTTTCCGAGTACCTTAGACCCTCAGAACGAGCTTAATTTCTCGATAGTCACGCCTCCTACATTCCAGACTACCTTGCCACGTTCCTAACGCTGGGGACGTCGGATGCGAAGCCTTCCCATATAAGCAGGATGTCTGGAACACACTGACAGACCGGGATCGACTGCGCTACCGTGACGCCTGGTTTCCCCGCCTGTTCATACGTGTTGTGATATTGTTTATTGCTGTGACCATTGTGAAGTTGTGAATATATCTTTCGTGCACCATAACGGCAGACTATCTGCGTTATGGCAAAAACCTGTAATGTTCAAACCCTGTGTCTGGCATCACTACCTATCTTGTGCTGGGTTGTCAGTTACGACAGACTAAGACAACCCTCACAACTGATGGCAGCGGTGGTTCACAACTGATGTTAGCGGTGTAACCCTCACAACGGGTGCCAGCCGGTGGTGCCACGATTTTGCTCCGAAGAAGAACCCGCTACGCCAAACGTTACCTACCCTCCCGCCCACCCTCACAGAATGATGTCAGCCAGAGTCTTGCTCGCCTCCTATATTCTTAAAACTCGTGGACCGCTCGCCACGTGCTTTCATTTTTTTTCACTCTCACGTGATCACAGCAGTAAATACAACGCGTCAGGCAGAAAAATCAAGGTAAGTCAGTGGAAGCATTGTCCCCTGTGTCTCAATTTTCACCCTATTTTTTCTCCGACTATTTTTTCCACTCTTAATAACCCATTCTTCCTTCAGATTTTTTTTTCATGTGTGTGTAACGAAGGTATTTTTTCGCATTATCTGTATAATCATTGATATAATTCCCGAATTTTCTTTTTTATCGATCTTTTTGATGTTTGTTTAATTGCATAATTCTTTTTCCAGATATTTCTTATGATTATTTCTTTTCAGACATTTATTTCAAAGTGCGTGATTCTTATTAATTCATATTAATTAGCTGCAATCTAATCTCATTCTCAATTAGTTCGTCTTTGGTCTATTTAATATGGCAAATTCGAATTTTTATTCATTTTTCATGTATCATATATCTTAGTTAAGCGTAACTTCGCCGGTCAAACGCAGCGTAAAACGGAGTCCAAAGCCAAGAGATGCTCAAAGGGTTGCCTAAGACGTTTGCACTTGCTGCGAACCAACTGTCCGATTGCAGATTGAACGGGGTAATCTCAATTCGGATCAGTTCCTCATTCTATCATTATTATTCGCATATGTCTAGTGCGAATCTTTCATAATTTACGAGATTGATTTTATTGTACCAGCTAAATATTATGAAACTATTAACAATATCTTAATTTCAGTAACGTTTATTTTATTTTATTTTATTTAACAAATATCGTATGTATTTTAATAAGAATATTTATATGTATATTAGGAATTACTGTAAAAGATTTTTAATAAGGTCACTTGGCTAGGTCATTTCGAACTCTAAAGGTCATTCACGGTCATTCATGACCTCATTTAAGTCAACTATGACATTCCGATGAGCAGACTTGTCTATCAAGTCGAATGCGTTAACTAAACAATTTATTGAATATACTTTTATGGTATTCTATTCTCGTTTGTTACATATTTTATTTTTTCTTTATAACTTTTTTTTTTATTTAGTGAATTATTTTATCTATTCGCATTTCTATATTCTACCTTCATCTTTATTATTTTATCATAATAAGTTATCGTTTTATTGAAAGTAATATAACGTAAATGGCGATACCCCTATTTTGTTAAAACAATAATCTTACTTATTCTTATATAATTTATTTATTATGCAATTCATTAAATTTGCGAAATGCACACATACACACACATAACTCACTGTAGATACACCATCTACTCTTAGCACTTTTGTATTAACTGTTCTTATCTTTCTGTTCACAAAAACACTTTGACACTACAGATAGATTGTCATGGCATAAAACGAATATTTAGTAACTCGGTAGGACGACGTGTGCCACCCATAATCATTCTTTTATTGCCCTTGTTTTGTTGGACATTAAGTGAATAGTTATTTGCACAATATTTCTCGCCTAACTAATCTCTCTACTAATCCCTCCTCTCCCAATCACTTATCTGATTGATTTTTACGTTGACGACTATTGAAAACTACTAACGATGATGCTACTGAATATACTTTAAATACTCGCCACATCACATTCATTCATTATTTTTACCTATCTTGGCTTTGCAGCATTTCCTCTGTTAAAGAAAATTAACCACTTTGAGGACAAGATTCGGTTTTCATCCCATTTACCCATTCTCGGCCTACCACAGCCTTCCTCCACGAGGATGAGACCCGGGTGCTTCCTTCTTTTTTCATTCATCACAACGACCGCCAGATCGGTCATTTATTTTAGTTATTCCGGGCCTGTCCCGATGTTTGGCTGAAAGAGCCACGACGGTCTCACGAGAAGACGTCTGATGTACCGACCTGTAATACGGTCCACTACGAAGTACCGCGAGCACGGATACTTCCGCCCGGCGCAGCTCCGGCAGTTTTTCGGCTAACAGAGCCATGAGTATTGCTCCCTGCAGCAAATTGACCTAGCGTACGGTCACGAAAAGAAGATGAGATACCGCCAGCACGGCGACGTTTTTCGGCCAAGCAGCCACGACTTCCTTGTAGAACTTACCACGAGTACGGTAACGACCATATCATGGTCACATTAATAAGCACTGATATATGGAACTTTCACGTGTTAATGATAAGTCTTAATTCTTTTACTTCAAGATTTCTTAGAATGTCGCACATGAGCAGTTAATTCCTTTTGTTTTGTGATGCATTTCTTCCTACACTGGATTTTAACTTCCCTTCTTATTCCAGGCCTCTCATCACAATTCAAAACATTATGTGCATTCTCTGAAATCGAACTTGGTATACCCATATCTACTCTTTATATGTAGTATACTTACTCTTCATATTTCAGAACTACTACAGCCAAGGTCACGTGATTTGAATTATCTTGACATTACAATATGTTTCCGTCTTCCCTGCATATGTTCAATAATTTTCTTTATCACGTTTATTCCAGCAACATATTCTGATGTTACAATCGTTGCAATGGAATCCATGTCTCCCTTAGTACGCTTAACAGAATTGCA